>NC_053038.3:214384547-214687577 GCF_002575655.3 Aegilops tauschii subsp. strangulata
ATTTGGCCTAATGCAACTAGCAACAGAAAGGCTTGGGTTGATTTGAACTCAAGGTTCAAATTCAAATTCGAACTATGAATTCAAATAGTGCATTATCATGTTTTCACCTATACAGCAGGTATAACTTAGTTTGACATGCATGAAAATGATACAGATGGATAGATTGCATTTTTCTGATAATTTTTCATATATAAATTATTTCATTCTAAGCTACGGTTGATTTTATATGATTTTTAGAAGTTTATACTATTTTCTGGAATTTCTGAATAAACTTAAATTCAGATAATGCTTTACTGCGTCAGCCTGACGTCAGTGTGACGTCAGCAGGCCAACTAACCCGGTCAGGTCAAACCTGACCAGTGGGGTCCACACGTCAGTGTGACAGGGCAGGAACAGTGGCTGATCAGTGGGGCCAGGTCAACGGCCACGTCAGCGTAGTCAAACTGACACATGGGCCACTGTACTTAGATTAATTTAATCTATTTTTGTTAGCTGGTTAATTATACAGTGGGGCCCGCATGTCAATTGCACAGGGCATCATTAGCACTAGCCTAATCGGGGTTAGGCCGGCGCTTAGCCACCGGTGACCTCTGGCCACGGCGGAGGCACGCCGGAATCGCGGCTCCGGCGTCCATTCGACGCGCGGATGGGTGCTATGGGTAGCTAGCGCTCGCGCCCATCCAATGGAACATGTGGGAGGGTCTGGGGTGGACGGAGTTGACGACGGCGGGCTCTTTGCGGCCGCCGGAGTTTGGGCGAGGTTGGGAACGGGGCTGTGGGGCACGGCGGGGCGAACGGCCGGGTGCTTCAGGTTCACAGGAGCGCGGCATGCACGCTGGTGATGCTCGGGCGAGCGGCCGAGCTCAGGAGCACGGAGCTCGTTGGCAATGGCAGCGGCGAGCTTCGGAGCTCGTGGGGTATGGTGCTACGGCAACCAAACGGGCACAGGGTTAGGGGGAAATGACCGGGGGCTCACCGCGGTCACGAAGAGGTTCTCGGCGAGCTCGGGGAGGCACGGACGGCGTCGGAATTTGGCGGCGGCGATGCACGGCCGTGCGCGGAGACGACGGGTCGATGGCGAGGCGACAGGGCGTCCGGCGATGCTCGCGTTGAGGGGGAGCTTCAAGACGTCGAGGCGGAGCTCGTGGACTCATCGGCGGGGCGAGGGGTGGCCGGTGGCCATGGCTACGGCGAGCGGCGTCGACGAGCTCCGCTCGGGTGTGTGCGCGCGAGAGGGACAGGGGAGGGGAGAGAGTGCAGCGAGTGAGGGAGAGGAGACAGGGGCTTCGGGGCGTCGTCGTGGCGTCGCCAGGAGGGGCCGGGGAAGCAGGAGGTGGCGCGGGCGCGTGCTCGGCGGCGGTGCGCTGTCCCCCTCCTCTGCCTACTGGCAAAGGTAGGTGGTGACTGGCATGGGCCAGTTGGGCTGGCCTAGCCACTTGGGCTGCAGGTAAGGCCCAGGTAAGGTTCTCTCTCTCCTCCGACTTTTATTTCTCGTTTCTAATTTTTCTGCTATTTGTTTTGACTTGATTTAAAACATCAGATCATTTTCTAAACTTTCTGTAATTTGTTATGTGAGCTCAGAAACTAGTCCAAGGTCACAGGCAACTCACAAAAATATATGAACTTTATTTCTTATGTAACAGAAATAAATCCAACCCAAATATGTCATTGATTTAATTCAAAAAGGCCCAAAATAAATATTTCTGTGATTCCAAAAATATTGGTTTGAATGTCATTCTTGCCAATATTTTTCAAGGTTTAACAGGAACATTTTCTTGGGCTTCTTTGAGAAGATTTTAATGTTGATCATTTTTAAAAGGTTTCTGAGGCTTTGAAAATTCCTCAATTCAAATTTCATTTGAATTTAAACATGATGCATGGATGCAAGAGAAATCAAGCAAGGGCTGATCTGGCGCTGTGACACTCCTGGAGGGACTTCACCTTGGCCTCCGCCTCGGCGTGGCGTTCCTCGGTGGATGCGGCATTCGCAAACACTGTGTCACGAGCCTTCTTGGCCACGATGGCCTCCTAAATGCTCTCCGCGGCAGTGGCAGCAGCCAGACCCCAGGCCGTCTTGACGGACGTGTCGACCTGGAGCCACCAGGAGATAAGCCCCATGCGCACCCTCACGAGGCTCCTATCGGCCCGGAGCTGCTCGAGCACGGCGTGGGCGTTGTCTCGAGCGCCTGGCCTGATGAGGGGGCCGCGGTCCGCTAGCGCGAGGGCCTGGGAAGGAGGTGGCACCGCCCCGTTGGCTGGCTCCATTACCAGGGAGGTGGTCGCAAGGACGCCTTGGGGCGCCGGAGGCTCCGAGCCCCCCTCAAGCATGACAGGGATGGACGGTCCCATGGCCTGCGGACCCGCGGGGGCAGGTTCCTCCCGAGGCTGCACCACCATGCCCTGAGGGCTCCGCCGCAGGGAGACGAGGGACATCCTCCCCCGCCTGTGCCGGAGTCACTGCGGCTACAGCAAGAGGTGGCGCCTCCGTGGCCCGGGTTTCTTCCTTCCTCTTCTTCACCACGATGCCCATTCTGGTCATTACGTTGGGGAGTGATGTGAGCATGGTACAAATATGCACTAAGCAAAACAAGGTAAGATGCTTACTCGTCGGGGTCGATGTACGCCCTTTTCTTCTCCTTCTTGGCCGGGGCAGGGGCAGTACCCCTTTTCCTGGCACGGCCTTGATCGGGCTTGGGGAGTCGGCGGGGTGCTCTTCGGCCAGCCTTGGGGTGGTGCTGCTGCCTGGCAAGGCGGAGGAGTCTCCTGGAGGGGCCACGACCTGCGGAACCGCGTCCACTCCGGCAGTGAGCGGGGCGCCCCTCAGAGGAGGTGCTGCCCCACTCTTCTTTGGCGTCACCTGGCCCAACCTTTGCAGGGCCCGAGGAGTGGCCCCTGACCTCATGAGGACCCCAGTGGTGCGCATGGATTCCGCGGCCGAGGGCTCATCGGCGTCGTCGTCGTCGGCGAAGCTACGGAGAAGCTCGCCTCATGATGGGGGAGAGATCTCCGCCACGTCATCCTTGGTTGCCTCTGAGTCCTCCTTCCCTCTTCGTCGATGCTGTCGCTAGAGGACACCGGCACCATGGAGTTGGGGTGCTTGGGTGATGCGAGCCCCAGCTTATTAAAGACAAGCATGGCAGCGACCAGCACCTCCATGTCGGCACGGCGGTACAACGGGGCAAAGGCCTCTGGGAGGTCCCTTGGCGCACCCTCGAGCAGGGTGTTCATGGCCTTGTCCACTTCCTCGCCCGTCAGGCTTCCCGGGCGCAGCTTGATGTTGTCCTCCGCGCCCTGGAGCTCCCACATAGGGCGCGTTTGCAACTGGAGCGGAGCCAAGCGCTCCCACGGGAACTCCTTCACGAGCATGCCCCCCATCAGCGCCCTGGCGTCCACATCTGAGGTCATCTTCCTCAAGACAGGCGTCTCCCGGGGGTCGAAGAACTTCTCGTGGCTACACCTCTCGAGCCGTTTGGGCTGAGCGGTCGGTAGCTCCAACCGCTCGTTGAGGCCCCAGGTGTCCACAAAGACCTAGCGGCACCGAAAAATTTCCACCTTCTTCTTGGCCCTCACGAGCACGTTGTTCTTGTGAACCGCGACGAAGGACACGCAGCCGGAGCGCTGGGTAGGGTCGTGCAGCAGCAAAGAGAAGACATGCCGGAAGAGGGGCACGGAGGGCCTCGCGCCCACAAAGGCCTCGCAGTAGAAGGCGAAGATGAACATGAGGAGGATGGAGAGGGGTTGTAAATGCAGGGGCTGGACCTGGTACTGGTCGAGGGCGACGGTGAAGCCCCGCGAAGATGTTGTGGAGGAAGAAGGGGTAAAGTATCCATGCCAGAGTCCGCTGCTCGGTGCAACCGGCCCAGATTCTTGTCTCCTTCCACTCGTTCTCGTCGCTCGCTATGTATGGGAGCACGAGGGCAAGGTGCCCCTCCTCGATGATGGAGGACACATTGAGTGTAGGCGCTGGAGAGGAGGAGGGGCTCGCGGCTTGCGCCATGGGCTGTGACTTCCTGGGAGCCATCGACGGAGTCACCGACGCGGGAGTTGGAAGAGGAAGGGGAAGCCGAGCTTGATTGGATCTGGAGAGGTCCTTGGTGGAGGAAAGGGGGTCTCAGGTGAGGCAAGGAGGAGTAATGATGGCCTGGCGAGGCAAGCTAGTCTTTTATCAGTCCGGCCAATTGCCGAGGCGACATGGGGGAGCGGAGGCGTCCATGTCCTGCCGAGCGCCATGCGTTAGCCTGGCCCGCAGGCGATTGGGGCTCGCGGCGCTACGCCCTTGCCCCTTGGCTTCACCTTGAAGTTAAGCCCGAGCACGCCTTGGGCTTGGGGACTACTGTCAGCGTTATGGAAACCAGGGTACCCATACTTGCCTGCATGCGGCCCACGACGTGGCTCACTCGACGGCCTGGTACGGCCCATCTACAAGACCTCCCAGATAAGACCCTCAACGAGGGGCCAAGCCTCGCGAGGCGAGCGACACCAAGACCTCCCAAAGGAGCGGCCTCCCCAGGCGGCCTCCTGAGGAGCAGAGATTTCTTTGCAGGTACCTAGCCTAACAAGGCTACCATGACGCAAGCCATGACGACCAAGGCAGGTGGGCGCCAGCGGGCGCAGAGGAGGCAGTTTCCTCTTTGGTGCTAAGAAGGCAAGGACATGCGTGGGTTCCCGAGGAATCTGTCGGCATTCTGGGAACGGGGGTCCCCAGACTTGCTTGCCTGTGGCCCACGGCGTGGCTCCTCTAGCAGCCTGGTACGGCCCATCTTCACCAGCAAACACTCAAGACCCTCGCGAGGGGCCAAGCCTCGCGAGGTGGACGACACAAGACCTCCTTGGGGGCAGCCTCACTAGGCTGGCTTGCGAGGAGCGGAGAGATCAAGGCGAGGGGCACCTCATGAGGTTCCTGTGACGTGAGCCGTGACGACCAAGGCCAGGCGGGCTCCAGGTGGGCGCCAATGGGCACAGGGTACTGGTTTCCTCTTTGGTGCTAAAGGAGCAGGCACAGGCGCAGAGTCCTGAGGCGTCAGGCAAAGGTTTCCATATCGGTGCAACGAGACCAAGACCAGCAGGACGGCAGGATGGAGGTCATCGCGGAGCCCACATTGGCGTCACCACCAGAGCCTTTAGCAGGCGAATACCACCTTTTGTCAAGATAGCTTGTACTAGCTGCCCCCCTTCAAATTGGCCGTTGTGGGATCCCTTCCCACCTAACATTTGGGAAGAGGACTGGGGCCTCTATAAATAGGACTAGCCACCACCATAGGAGGGGGACGAACTTTGGATCAGATCCATTCCACCCTCACACACACAAGCTCACCGAGCCCAAGAACACCTCTCCTCAAGAGGCTGTTCTTCCCTTGTACTTGTTCATCCTCAGCCTACAAGGCAATCCACCACACCACACTGCAGTAGGGTATTACACCACATCTGTGGCCCGAACCAGTATAAACTCTTCTATCCCTTGTTCTTCGAGTTCAACGAGCTGAGCTTTGAGATCGTGGTGAGTGAGTGAGCTAGGGGGAGGGAGAGATCTTTGTGCGCACCCCAAAGTTCGAACCTTAAGGGTTTTGCCGGAACCCGCAATCCGACATTTGGCGTGCCAGGTAGGGGTGCGCCGAAGCTTTCCTTTCGTCGATCCACGCTCCACCGCTCCACCAATTACATGGAACACGCGTGTCGAGCTCGCGCCGAGCGCCAGGCCGCTGTGGCCGCCCGCGTCGCTCAGACGACCCCTGTCAGCGGGCCTTCCCGTCGTTCTCCATCACTCGCCGCCAACGCCGCCATCGGCCCGGCGGGAAACGAGCAGCAAGCATCTTCGCTGCACCCCTTGGTGCGGCGGGACGGCCGCACCGCTACCCCATCGTTGACTCCGGCCGGCTCATGGTCCCACGCTCGCCGCGTGCCCATGGACGCGCAGGCCGCGCTGCTCATGGCACGCGAGCTCCTGCTCTACCGCCCGGTCGACGACCTCTACGAGGACTGGCTGGACCGCATCGCCGAGCTCGTCAGCGCCGCTGGGGGCTCACCTGTCCCGTCTCTCTCGCTACTTTACCCTCCTCCAGCAACAGGTGACGTAGCCCACGGAGCGCCTCCGCTACCTCCGCACTAAGACGGCACTCTGGCACCAAGACGCGCGGCCCCTCGGCTCGACGACCGCGTCGGGCGCCCGCGCGCGAAGAAGGAAGCTGCCAAGAAGTTCCCGGGCCGCAAGAAAACGCTCCTGCACTCCAGGCGCCACCACGACAAGACCGCGTGCCGCCTGCGGTGGCGGTCCGCGGGCATCAAGAGCAGGCTCCGCCTCTACAAAGGGCCCCGGTGGGCACAGCAGGCTGTCGTGCCTTCACTCTGGAGCTGCGTAGCGTCGTTTGGCCAGGCAAGTTCAAGCCAGACCTGCCTCCTTGCTACGACGGCACCGCCGACCCTGCGGAGTTCTTGGAGCTCTACGAGCCGAGCATCGAGGCAGCCAACGGCGACGAGAAAGTCATGGTGGGTTCCCCATGGCTCTCAAGCATGGTGCTCGCTTGTGGCTCCTGAACTTGCCCCCGGGGTCAATCTCTTCCTGGGGTTAGATGTGCGACCGCATCGTCGCCGACTTCCAGGGCACTCACGACCGCCCTCCGGCCGCGGGTGACCTGCGTCTCATCAAGCAGCAGCCAGGAGGGACCCTGCAGAAGTACATCCAATGCTTCAGTAGCGTTCGCCTCAAGATCCCCAAGGTGACAGACGAGGCCATCATCTCTGCGTTTTCCGATGGCGTCTGCGACGTCAAGATGAAGGAGGAGCTCGCCATCCACGAGGAGCTATGCACGGCTCTGGGGATTCAACATGGTGACCAAGTGCGCAAGAGCCGAGGAAGGGCTCCTTGCCCTCCTCGAGCTCCCTGCTACCGACCCAGAGGAGAAAAAAAAGGCAAGGCCAAGGACGTGAAGCACAAGGGGCTGGCCGTTCTGGGAACGGGGGTCCCCAGACTTGCCTGCCTGCAGCCCGCGGCGTGGCTCCTCTAGCGGCCTGCTACAACCCATCTTCACCAGCAAACACTCAAGACCCTCGCGAGGGGCCAAGCCTCGCGAGGCGGACGACACAAGACCTCCTCGGGGGCAGCCTCACTAGGCTGGCTCGCGAGGAGCAGAGAGATCAAGGCGAGGGGCACCTCGTGATGTTCCCGTGACGTGAGCCATGACGACCAAGGCCAAGCGAGTGCCAGGCGGGCGCCAGTGGGCGCAGGGTACTGGTTTCCTCTTTGGTGCTAAAGGAGCAGGCATAGGCGAAGAGTCCTCAGGCGTCAGGCAAAGGTTTCCATATCGATGCAACGAGACCAAGACCAGCAGGACGGCAGGATGGAGGTCGTCGCGGAGCCCACGTCAGCTTCACCACCAGAGCCTTTAGCAGGCGAATACCACCTTTTGTCAGGATAGCTTGTACTAGTTGTCCCCCTTCAAATTGGCCGTTGTGGGATCCCTTCCCGCCTAACATTTGGGAAGAGGACCGGGCCTCTATAAATAGGACTAGCCACCACCATAGGAGGGTGACGAACATTGGATCAGATCCATTCCACCCTCACACACACAAGCTCACCGAGCCCAAGAACACCTCTCCTCAGGAGGCTGTTCTTCCCTTGTACTTGTTCATCCTCAGCCTACAAGGCAATCCACCACACCACACTGGAGTAGGGTATTACACCACATGGGTGGCCCGAACCAGTATAAACTCTACTGTCCTTTGTTCTTCGGGTTCGATGAGCTGAGCTTTGAGATCGTGGTGAGTGATTAAGCTAGGGGGAGGGAGAAATCTCCGTGCGCACGCCAGAGTTCGAACCTTAAGGGTTTTGCCGGAACCCGCAATCCGACAGAATCTAAAAAAGGTTTGCATTCCGGTGCAATGAGACCAAGACCACCAGCACAGCAGGATGGATGTCATTGCTGAGCCCACCATTGCGTCACGACCATAAGCTTTGCAGCCGAAGACCACCTTTCGTCAGGATAAGATGTACTACTTGTCCCCTTTCAAAATTGTCCACTATGGGATCCCTTCTGTAGCGACCCGACCCAAATGGATCATGTCTCTGTGCTTACGTGTCATCCCTGGATCGGTATGCTGACACACACAGTACTCGAGGATTTATAACAGAGGTAAATCACATGTATAAAGTAACGTAAATACTATTACCTCAATACATATCGCGGAAGTGACAACAAGGTTGTGGAGTCCCAAAAACACCAACGGTAAAGTTGAGTGTAGACATCATAACCCTAACGTATCACTTACTCATCATAAGATTCCTGCAACATGAGACGTTGCAGCCATGTAGGTCAGTAGATTGAATGTACTGGCAAATTCATGCCATAGGATAATGATGAATTTGGTTGGTGGAGGCTCTAAGTTTAATTTTTGCATAAAGCTAATTTTCCCCAACAACAAAGGAATAAATTTTATTCACTACCAAGTTCATGCCATTATTGAGAAGGTTCCTCCAACTCAAATCCCAAATTACCAAGTATAGATATTAACCCACAAATTCATTAAGTAAAGTGATGAGATCAATCAATAATTCAAGTACCAGATACTCAAGACGTCCATAACTGGGGACACGGCTAATCATGATTAGTTTGTACACTCTGCAGAGGTTTGCGCACTTTACCCCACAAGACTTGATCTCCTCCGTTGAATTTCTCGCACTACACGATGTTTGAGAAACGGATGATCGAGACACAGTCTTTCCGAAGCATTAAGTCTTTACTCTGGGTAGACAGTACCACCTACTTTCCCCTACATCTGCTAGCCTACCACTTAAAGAGGTCACACAACATACTCAACTATGCCAGAGCCCATAATGACTTGTGGCTGCACGCGGAAGTTTCTAGCATGAATAATCTTATGATCCCTTTGAGCTTAGGTGGCATTCCATAGGGTAATCACACGGGTACTCCAGGATCCCCTTGGGCAAGCACTGGGTTCTCCAGGTGCCCGGGCAAACCACTGGGTGCTCCAGGGTGCCCCAACCATTCCACCCAGATGTGTGTTAATGTTGCCACCTTAAAGTTTCCCTTAGTTATTATCTCTCACAACTTGCATGATTCTCACATACCAATCCACGTCTAGGAGCATGGCTAAGGAATAAGAGCACAACATATAATCCCAAGGTGATCAAAGGTAATAGGTTCCTACCTCATGAACTACATGGCAATGCCCCAATTCCCAATCCTACTCATGCAATCTTTGAAGGTGAAACTAATGCAAGTAAAACTAGGTATAAGAAGAATATGATCAAAGTGTGAACTTGTCTTGTACTGTTGATGAAGATCCTTTGCACTCATAACTCGTGATAGATCTACTCGTCACTCTCCATTCAATCTATCGTAAGCAAGCAATTATAACCACACATAAGCAATCACTCAAAGATCCAAAAGAACGAAGAAAACACTTCGGAAAACTTCAAAACCATCAAATAAAGATTCTAGATGGAAACATATTTTTAACAGCATCAAAATTATGTGATTTTGATCTTAACAGAAAGTACATGTCAAGAGCTACGATTTGCAAAAAGAATCAATTAAATCGGAGTTTTAAAACTCAAGTTAGGGTCAAAAGAACTTCAAATTCAAATCTGTTTAAAATCAAATTTCAAATTTCCAAAAACATGTCTAAGATGATTATGTGGATAGAGGGGATCATAACGAAGAAGTGGACGTTGGTTTCGTCGAATTTGGACAAACGAGTAAAAAGTTATGGATATTTAAAAAATCAGGGCCAAGGTGTTCTACGAAAGAAAAATAGTTACGGCTAAAAGCATTCTAGCTCTAATGTATAAATACATAGACTAATTTATAATCTAGTTATTCTATCGTACACTAGTCTAGAAATAATAAACTATGGGAGTATATATAAAACAATGCGAAGAAAGATACCTTTATAAGGTAGAGGAAAGACGACTTCGGAGAGAAGAGACAATTTCCAAAAGTCCCGCCGGAGAGGAGAAATATATTTTTCTTTAGTGAATCTAGTCAAACCAAAATATTGATTTAACCCGAATCGGATGATTTTTGGAGGCTCTATGGGTCTATATTTATAGGTGGAAAAAACGTTTAGGGGTTAAAGGCTAGGCAATGTGAGACTCAACGTAGACGAAAAGAAAAGAAATAGAGGAGGCGCCTCCCATGGGCCTAAATGCCTTAAGCGGTTCGGCCGGCCACGCATACTGTAGTTTTTTTTCGGCCAAAAGAAAAAGAAAAGGAGAAAAAACTGAGAAGGAAATTGCTCGCAGGGCCTGGCCCATGTAGGAAAAAAATAAGATGGGGAGCCCGCTGCCACTATACTACGCATGCGGGCGACAAATAACTATGGGCTGCACGTATACTTTTTTTAATAGAAGCAGAAAGGAAAGCTGAATAACAAAAATAAAATATAATTTTACATAGGCATATTATATATCCTAATTTTCAGAAAAAGATTTTCCGTAACATGAACATTTTCTTAGCGGCAAATGAATTCCACAAGAAATCAAATAAAGAAAAGAGTGTTATTGGTTTATTTAAAAACCAAATAAAAATATTTTAAAATACCAAAATAATTTCGAATTTATTTCTCTCCCTTTTCCTACTGTAGGGAATCATTTTACCATATTTTCCATATATTTTATTTTTGAAGAAAAATAATTTGAATAAAAACAAAATAACTCCAAATTGAAAATGATTTTCAAAATACCTTCAAAGGGCCTTTGAATTTGACTCTTTGAAATTTCCAACTCATATTTCATATGCTTTGAAGAAGTCATTTTATCTTCTCTCATGAAAATCATTGAGTTGCATAAAGTTTCTGAATTTGAAATATTTCTAAATGGAATTCAAATATTTTCAGAAACCCGTTTCATTTTAAATGGAAGAAGTCATGTCATCTTCTCTCTAGGGTTTTGTATCTGAAAAGAATTTTGAATTCATGGGGATCATAAATGCAAGGTGAAAGTTTGGGAAAGTCCTTTTATTCCCTCTCATTTAAATTTCAAAAAGTTTCAAATTGCACTCAATTTCACACAAGCAACTACACCAAAATCAAACAATCAATCAAAACTCTTTATTTAATATAACATTCCAAAAATTAGAATTTTGGGATGTTACAAACCTACCACCCTTAAAATGAATCTCGTCCTCGAGATTCGGAGAGGCTAGCAAGAAATAGGTTAGGTTCGGGGTCTTCTCAAAATCCATCGATCGTCAAAGGGGTCTAGGGTGCTACCACCCTTAGAAGCTTGGTTACGGTTCCATCAAAGCTCATATACTCCATCCTTATTGTTGGCAGTGTCGATCTTCTTAGATCTTCAGGATAATTCCTACTCTGGCTCTTCCGGTAGTGGCATAACCTTTTCCTCAATTCTTCTGTCCTTTCATCTTGGTACGGTTCTTCTGTGACTAGGCCTTCTTGTTGACGGGTCTGGCGCCAATACTAAACAACTATCGATATCTCATGGTGGTCACCAATTTATGGTTTCTCCTGCAGGAAATGGGTCTGGGCTTCATTCTCACCGTATATCCTACGATTGGCAACAGTTGCCTTGTACAAGGGGAAAAATTGTCATACCATTCTAAGGTTTCAATCGGGCTTAATATCGCCGTCTCTCTACTATGGGTAAGTCACTCAGATTTACCATCCCGTATAACAGAGGCGAATAATAAGAGTAAGTCGGTATGGTGATCAATCTATCCCGCCCCCAAATCATTACCTTGTATATGGTTTAGCGAATCTCGCATTCTAACACTCGGTCATCCTCACAAGCATTGCAGAATTTCTCTTGTCGACGAACCAAGTTCGGATAAATCCATCGATTCTGCAAGCCAAACAAACATCTATCATTTCTTCACAACTCTCAGGTTTTGCGTAAACTCCTATAAGATCGTCTGTTGATAAAATGGTAACTTCTTCCAGGGTTTTTCCTCCAGCAAGAGTGTGCTTGCTTCTTGGCAGGTCCTGGAGCCTGTGGGTTATGGCCCATCTCATCACTTGTAAACCTTGAACTCATCATCGGGGGGGGGGGGGGGGGGGCAACTGATCATTATTCCAACATCCAGCTTCCTAGCATTCTTAAATCCATCCAATTGTACTGTCTCTCTTCCTTCTATTGGTACCCAAACTAAGACGTGATTACTCAGACTCATCATGGAGTTACAATTGCTCCATATTACCAACATTATACCTCCTCTATATCCAATAGAACTTCATCCCTTCATACTCTTGGGGTATCCAACATATCAAGACAAAACTCGTACTTATTTTGTCGGAAGTCCACTCCGTGGAATATCGTTATCCTTTCTAGGGGTCAAGTGTCCTCACAAGGTACTACTACCCTTAAAATGTACAAATTCTTCCATAGACCATATTTCTCATATCCTCGAAAATGGTCAACTTCCTTCATAGAGTCACTACTCATAAAATCCAAATCAGTACCAATGATGCTAACTTTATTGATTCTCAAATTATTACAATCTCTTGCATTTCCATTACATGCCTCAACTCAACACCTCAATATAAATGAATTGTTTCCACTACTACTACTATATTTTTTTGTTGCAAACTCAACTATTTAGCACAAGCCTCCTTCTCTTTGGGACAATCTCTGGCCAAATGCTCTGCTTCATTACAGCAGAAACATATTACTTCTGACAAGTCTCGAGGTTTTCTTGTGATTACATAGCCTCCTTGGGTCCTTGGCTTCCTTTTTGGGCAATCGCTGAAGTAGTGCCCTGAATCTTTGCACCTGAAACATGTGACATGACTCAGGTCCTTCTTTGTAGAAATTGGGTTGTTCTTGGAATCCAATGTATTTCTCTTCTTGGACTTTTCCGTTCCAATCAGGGCTTCTATCTCTTGTGGGTCATACTCTACTTCCACTGTCGGGATTGCTACTAGATCCCCCTTCAGACAATTCTGGGAGTTGTGTCCTTCTTCTCCACATGAATAGCATGACTTGGTGCAGGGTTTAATTGGGTCTTCTTCGGGTGTGTCCTCCACCTCTTCCTTCATCACAGGTTCTTCTAAAATTTCCATGAGGGCTCCTTTGATTGCTTCTTTCTTCTGATGGATGGTTTTTTGTACCATGGGGTAAATGTGACACTGAGCAGGGTAGTGGGTAGTCCCTTCACACAAGAAACAAGTAATCTGCCTAGTTGGGCATTCTTCAGCTACGTGACTTTCTTCACAATGAGGGCATTCATCCTTATGTTATTTATGGTTGTGTCATATTTCTCCACAGAGCTTGCAGGCACAAGGTTTCTTCATATCATTTCCATAAGGCTTCAATTTCTGGGACACAAGACGAGACCTTTGCAGAGTCAACTTAAATTCTTTCCAAGTGGTTACTCCTTGCCATCCATTGATGGTTTGGTACATCCTCCACCAAGTACCAGCACCTCTTTCAAAGCACTAAAGAGCATGCTGGGCCATATCCTTTCCGACTATAGTGTTATTCTTCATGTGATCTTCCATGTTCTAAATCCATCGGTCCGTCTCCAATTGAGTCATCGGTCCAGAAAATATGAGCTCATCTCCATTCATCCTCTATTGGTTCCAAGGGTTTTGGGGTGTGATAAGAGAGATAGAGGGGATACACACAATACAAACAATAGTTTTGAAAAGACAGATTTTATTTAATGGCTATCGGAAAAAACGCCAAACAAATGACAGCTCACAATCGTCGCATCTAACGTAGGTATATAACAGGGATTTGGTCTTCTAAAGGTCAATAAATCTTTCAAAGTCGCCAAACTCTTCAAGTCTTGTTCATGTCTCCGATGGCTTCTTCCGATCGTGCTTGTCCTTCTCAAGTTCTTTTGCCGGATCATCTCTGTTGACGTGAAGTCTCTCGTGACGTCCTTTAATATTCTTGAGTTGCGTTCCAAACTTCTGGGTTTCAACATCCTTCGCATAAACCGTGGTCCTACTGTCAGTCAGTTCCTGATGAATCTCCGGTATCTCGAGGTTTTGCTCCTCCAGCTTGGCTACTTTCAGCTTCTGGGTCCTGAGTTCTTCACGAAATACTTTCTTTACGAAAAAGGCTTCCAAAAGGTCCATCTGAAAATTCTTGATGTATTACTCCAGATCTTGGTGATACACCAGCTAAGGTTAAAACTTTATCTTTTGCTGATAGATGCTCCATTAGCCCTTTTGTCATCCAATCCTTCCGACGAGATGCATGCTTAACTCAGCACGGTGACAATAGCATAAGCGTGCGATAACATCATGGATAGCCATGTTTATGCCCATGTCATTGCCATGAGCTATCATTCCATAGTTGATATCTCCTGCCTTAGGGTTTTCTTGACAAAAACTTTGAGTTTTAACGCTCCATGTTCCGGTCTTTCTCCGATACACCTTAATCTCGAGTATTGACAGCTTCAATAGTCTGACAAGTTCCATAAGGTTAGTCTTCCTAGGTCATACAAATCTAGAAATTCTTCAGAGCCTTTAATTTCTCCTAGTCTTCGGAGTCTTCAACCGTTGTAGTTTCCATTATTATAGTGCACGATAAAATCCTCTTCATTTCGAAGTGGTCTTAGTTGTCCGATATCTTCTCGGAGTTTTCTCATCAGCTGAATCCTCGCGTGGTCAAAAGGGGAACGGGTATAGTCTAACTAAAAGGGAATATTTTATAAAGCTCAGAAAAGAAGAGAGGTAAAAGATCTTTTAAAAATAAAGTTTTAGAGAAAATCTTTCCGATGGACTTGCCAGTTTCTAGGGGTCACGTCATACAATGAACATGTGCTCTGATACCATCTTGTAGAGACCCCACCAACTGGATCAAGTCTCTGTGCTTAAGTGTCATCCCTGGATCGGTATGCTAACACACAGTACTGGAGGATTTATAACAGAGGTAAATGACATGTATAAAGTAACGTAAATACTATTACTTCAATACATATAGCAGAAGTAACAAGAAGGTTGTGTAGTCCCAACAGCACCAACGGCAAAGTTGAGTGTAGACATCGTAACCCTAATGTATCACTTACTCGTCGTAAGATTCCTGCAACATGAGACGTTGCAGCCATGTAGGTCAGTACATTGAATGTACTGGCAAATTCACGCCATAGGATAATGATGAATAATACCTATCTCTATATGCATATTTGGTTGGTGGAGGCTCTAAGTTTAATTTTTGCATAAAGCTAATTTTTTCCTACAACAAAGGAATAAATTTTATTCAGTACCAAGTTTATGCCATTATTGAGAAGGTTCCTCCAACTCAAATCCCAAATTACCAAGTATAGATATTAACCCACAAATTCATTAAGCAAAGTGATGAGATCAATCAATAATTCAAGTACCAGATACTCAACACATCCTTAACCGGGGACACGGCTAATCATGATTAGTTTGTACACTCTGCAGAGTTCTGCGCACTTTTCCCCACAAGGCTCGATCTCCTCCGTTGAATTTCTCGCACTACACGATGTTTGAGAAACGGATGATCGAGACAGTCTTTATGAAGCATTAACTCTTTACTCTGGGTAGACAGTACCACCTACTTTCCCCTACATCTGCTAGCCTGCCACTGAAAGAGGTCACACAACATACTCAACTATGCCAGAGCCCATAATGACTTGTGGCTGCACACGGAAGTTTCTAGCATGAATAATCTTATGATCCCTTTGAGCCTTTGTGGCATTCCATAGGGTGATCACACGGGTACTCTAGGATCCCCTTGGGCAAGCACTGGGTTCTCCCGGTGCCCGGGCAAACCATTGGGTGCTCCAGGGTGCCCCAACCATTCCACCCAGAGTTGTGTTAATGTTGCCACCTTAAAGTTTCACTTAGTTATTATCTCTCACAACTTGCATGATTCTCACATACCAATCAACGTCTACGAGCATGGCTAAGCAATAAGAGCACAACGTATAATCCCGGGGTGATCAAAGGTAATAGATTACTACCTCATGAACTACATAGCAATGCCCCAATTCCCAATCCTACTCATGCAATCTTTGAAGGTGAAACTAATGCAAGTAAAACTGGGTATAAGAAGAATATGATCAAAGTGTGAACTTGCCTTGTACTGTTGATGAAGATTCTTCGCACTCGTAACTCGTGATAGATCTACTCGTCACACTCCGTTCAATCTATCATAAGCAAGCAATTATAACCACAGATAAGCAATCACTCAAAGATCCAAAAGAACGGAGAAATCACTTCGGAAAACTTCAAAACCATCAAATAAAGCTTCTAGATAGAAACATATTTTTAACAGCAGAAAAATTATGTGATTTTGATCTTAACAGAAAGTACATGTCAAGAGCTACGATTTGCAAAAAGAATCAATTAAATCGGAGTTTCAAAACTCAAGTTAGGGTCAAAAGAACTTCAAATTCAAATCTATTTAAAACCAAATTTTAAATTTCCAAAAACATGTCTAAGTTGAGTATGTGGATAGAGGGGATCATAACGAAGAAGTGGACATTGGTTTCGTCAAATTTGGACAAACGAGTAAAAATTTATGGCTATTTAAAAAATCAGGGCCAAGGTGTTCTACGAAAGAAAAATAGTTACGGCTAAAACCATTCTAGGTCTACTGTATAAATACATAGACTAATTGATAATCTAGTTGTTCTATCGTACACTAGTCTAGAAATAATAAACTATGGGAGTATATATAAAAGAATACGAAGAAAGATACCTTTATAACGTAGAGGAAAGACGACTCCGGAGAGAAGAGACAACTTCCAAAAGTTCCGCCGGAGAGGAGAAATATAATTTTCTTTAGTGAATCTAGTCAAACCAAAATATTGATTTAACCCGAATTGGATGATATTTGGAGGCTGTATGGGTCTATATTTATAGATGGAAAAGACGTTTAGGGGTCAAAGGCTAGGCAATGTGGGACTAAACGTAGACGAAAAGAAAAAAACAGAGGATGCGCCTCGGATGTGCCTAAATGCCCTTAGGCGGTTTGGTCGACCGCGCGTACTGTAGTTTTTTTTCGGCCGAAGGAAAAAGAAAAAGAGAAAAAAAACTAAGAAGGGAATTGATGGCGGGGCCTGGCCCATGTAGGAAAAAAATAAGATGGGGCGGCCGCTGCCACTATGCTATGCATGTGGGCGACAAATAACTATGTGCTGCACGTATATTGTTTTTAACAGAAGCAGAAAGGAAATTGAATAACGAAAATAAAATAAAATTTTATATAGGCATATTATATATCAAAATTTTCAGAAAAAGATTTCTATAACATGAACATTTTCTTAGCGGCAAATAAATTTCTCAAGAAATTAAATAAAGCAAAGAGTGCTATTGGTTTATTTAAAAACCAAATAAAAATATTTTAAAATACCAAAATAGTTTCAAATTTATTTCTCTCCATTTTCCTACTGTATGGAATCAATTTACCCTATTTTCCATATATTTTAGTTTTGGAGTAAAATAATTTCAATAAAAACCAAATAACTCCAAATTGAAAATGATTTTCCAAATACCTTCAAAGGGTCTTTAAATTTGATTCTTTGAAACTTCCAACTCATATTTCATATGCTTTGAAGAAGTCATTTTATCTTCTCTCATGAAAATCATTGAGTTGCATAAAGTTTCTGAATTTGAAATATTTCTAAATGGAATTCAAATATTTTCAGAAACCCGTTTCATTGTAAATGGAAGAAGCCATGTCATCTTCTCTCTAGGGTTTTGTATCTGAAAATAATTTTGAATTCATGGGGATTATAAATGCAAGGTGAAAGTTTGGGAAAGTCCTTTTATTCCCTCTCATTTAACTTTCAACAAGTTTCAAATTTCACTCAATTTCACACAAGTAACTACACCAAAATCAAACAATCAATCAAAACTATTTATTTAATATAACATTCCAAAATTTATAATTTTGGGATGTTAAACCTTCCCACCTACGTTTTTGGGGGAAGAGGACTCTTGCCACTATAAATATAGGTTAGACACCACCGTAGACGGGGTCGACTCATTTCCTCACCCCTGAACCTCACGAGGTTGTTTATCCCTTGTACTAGTTCACCCTCAGCCCCTCGTGAGGCCAATCCAGCACAAAGCAGGAGTAGGGTCTTACATCGCAAGGTGGCCCAAACCTGGGTAAACTACTGTGTCATCTTCTTCCTTGCTCATGCGAATCGAGCTAGGCCGTGGGGCGACGAGCTGGTAGGCTCGATAGGTTGAGTTCTTCGCACACGCCCCAGAGTTCGAACCTTTCTTGGGTCCGTGGAGCCCGGAATCCGACATACTAAACAACTAACTATTATTATTTTGCAAAGTACTCCTAGTTTTATTCTTGCAAAGTAGTTCTAGCACAAAAGCAACAAAATAGTTTCATACTTGTTGTAGGTAAAGCGAACTTTAAGTGTGCGTAGAATTGTATCGGTGGTCAATAGAACTTGAAGGGAATATAAATCCAACCTTTAGCTCCTCGTTGGGTTCGACACTCTTATTTATAGAAAAAGCTACAATTGATCCCCTATACTTGTGGGTGTCAGATTCCGGGCTCGGCTGACCCTGGATAGATTCAAACTCTGGGGTGTGTGCAAAGAACTCAACCTCCCCAGTCTGCCAACTTGTCGATCCCATGGCCTAGCTCGATGAACTGGAAGGATACGGGACCCAGCAGTTTACCCAGGTTCGGGCCACCTTACGGTGTAAAACCCTACTCCTGCTTTGTGGTGGATTTGCCTCAAGGTGGGTTGAGGATGAACTAGTACAGTGGAAGAACAACCTCAGGAGGTGTGTTCTTGTGCTCGAGTGAGCTGGTGAGGGTGTGAGGATGGAATGGATCCGATCTGGTCGTCCCTTTCTACGGTGGTCGCTAGGCCCTTATAGTGGCTTGGTCCTCTTCCCAAATGAAGGCGGGAAGGGATCCCCCAACGGCCAAATTCAAAGGGAGAGAACTACATCTTATCATAACAAAAGGTGGTCCTCGCGTGCAAAGCTTCTAGTCGTGATGCTGAGGTGGGTGCGACGATGACCTCCGTCCTGCCGTCCTGGCGATCTTGGTCTTGTTGCATGGAAATGGAAATCTTTGGCTGATTCCTCGAGACTCCGCGCCTGCGCTTGCCTCCTTAGCACCAAAGAGGAAACATGCTTCTATGTGCCCGCTGGCGCCTGCCTGGCCTTGGTCGTCATGCTTGCGTCATCCGAACCTCGAGAGGTAAGGGCTTGCATAGAAATCTTTGCTCCACGAGAGCCAGCATGAGAAGGCCGCTCCTCCTGGAGGTCTTGATGTCGTCCGCCTTGCGAGGCTTGGCCCCTCGCGAGGGTCTTGCGCTGCTGGTGCTGAAGATGGGCCGTACCAGGCCGCTAATGGAGCCACGCCGCGGGCCGCAAGCAGGCAAATCTAGGTACCCCAGTTCCCAGAACACCGACAGTAGCCCCCGGGCCCAAGGCGCGCTCGGACTTGGCTTCGAAGAGAAGCCAAAGGGCAAGTGCGGAGCGCCACGGGCCCCAACTGCTTGCGGCCTTGGTCGACATGTGGCGCTTGATGGGACGTGGGCGTCTCCGCTTCCCCACGCAGCCTCGGCAACCGTTTGACTTGACGAGAGCCTGCTGCATGCAGAAAAACCATGATTACTGGGGATCGTTGAGGCCGGCCGTTGGCCTCCCTCTGGCTATAAATGAGGGGAGGGGCAGAGCTCCCCTTGCTCATCTGTGTCTTCTCGCGCCTTGCTCCTTCTTTCTTCTTCTTTGTCTCTCTGTCTTGCCAAAGCGTCCATGGCGCCGACGAGGAGGTTCTCTGCCGCCGAGAAGGGGAAGGCCCCAAGGAGGGGCCGGGCTCACCGCCGCCCAAGAGAGGCCGCAGTCGCCCTCGCAAGCATGTCGTGACCCCGGCAGTGGCCCCTCGGGGGGGCGGGCACACTTCTTCGAGGGAAGGCGTCGCCTTGGGCAGCTATGGCGGTGCTCCCTCCCGTGGTGGGAGGCGCCGAGGACGAGGCAGCCCTTGCGATGAGGGGGGACGCGCCGTAGTAACCCAGCCTCCTCGGCCGTGCTTCCACTCAATGGATGCATTCCCGGAGTTTGTCGTGTGGTCGGAGAGGCCTGCTGGCACCTGGCTCCCACTCCCGCGCTTCTTCGCAGGCGAGCTGCCGACCACGGGGCTTGACGGCCTCTGGTTGCAGGCTAATGGCTGCTGCAGCAGGGCCTCATGGGCTGGGTTCGAAGTTACCGCCACGGGCAGCGTGTCCTTGAACTGTGGTTGGCAGGCGTTTGCCCACGCGCGGGGCCTGAGCGGGAGGTGCACCCTCCATTTCAGGTACGATGGCTTGTGACCCTCTATGTGCTGGTGTTCGGGGAGGACGGCTGTCGTGCGGGGTGCTGCCTGGAGGACGGCAGCAGGGTAGATGAGCTTGCCCTTGGCGATGGCCGCGACGACGACGAGGGTGAGCTTGCCCTTGGCGACGGTCGCGCTATCTCCAGTAACGGCGGCTCCTCCTCCGGCGAGAGCACCAACAGCGGGGGCTACGGTGAACCACCACGCCACCGGGTATGGCTCGGGGAGGGCGACGAGCCGTCTCGTCGCCATGCTCTGATGAAGCAGGAGGAGGACTCGGACTGAGCTCAGGCGCCGCTGGTGCCTGGCCTCGGGAGCTACTATGACCAGGCGGCCTACTTTTGTTTAACCTTTCCTTTCGCTTGCATTTGAAAAAATTAGAGGGCCCCACTGGGGTGTGTACTAAACTGCGGCGCTTGCGCCACTATGCTATGTGTGTTATTTGATACTATGTCTTGATACCCGTGTTTCTACTAGGTGCGGTTAGGGTAACTTAGCTCGATGTGCTTGCGGTAGTCTTTGTGTCGCGAGGGTGCGCTAAACCAGGGACACCTTCCCGCAGCTTCCTTCTTGACGAATCCAGAGCTGCCGAGCCTCAGGAGGCGCTGTGTAGCTGCAGAATTTTTTAGAATTACGAGGCCTTGTGAGGCGTCTCGTCCTACCTCGCACAAGCCCTCAAGCGTGAGTTGGTAGTGTGGCTGGTGCACCGCGTCGTGATGCTCAGAAGCACGGACTTGAGGGGGTGCACATGCTCACGAGCTCGTTCAAGAGCGTCTCGTGAGGATTGAGGAAGTCGAAGCTCTGGGGCGGCAGGGCTTCGGTGAGGTGTGGGTGATTATAAAGGTGCTCTACAGGTGTCTCCGATGGTACTAGTTGAGTTGGCATAGATCGAGATTAGGATTTGTCACTCCGATTGTCGGAGACGTATCTCTAGGCCCTCTCGATAATGCACGTCCTTATAAGCCTTGCAAGCAATGTGACTAATGAGTTAGTTGTGGGATGATGCATTACGGAACGAGTAAAGAGACTTGTCGGTAACGAGATTGAACTAGGTATTGAGATACCGACGATCGAATCACGGGCAAGTAACATACCAATGACAAAGGGAATAACGTTGTTGTTATGCGGTTTGACCGATAAATATCTTCTTAGAATATGTAGGAGCCAATATGAGCATCCAGGTTCCGCTATTGGTTATTGACCGGAGACGTGTCTCGGTCTTGTCTACATAGTTCTCAAACCCGTAGGGTTCGGTATTATGAGTTTATGTGTACCGAAGGTAGTCCGGAGTCCCGGATATGATCATGGACATGACGAGGAGTCTCAAAAGGGTCGAGACATAAAGATCGATATATTGGATGACTACGTTTGGACATCGGAAGGATTCCGAGTGAGTTTGGACATATACCGGAGTATGGGGGGTTACCGGAACCACCCGGGGAGTGTAATGGGCCTTATGGGCCTTTGTGGAGAGAGAGGGGAGGCCAGGGCAGGCCGCGCGCCCCCTCGCCCTCTAGTCCGAATTGGACTAGGAAGGGGGGCGGTGCCCCCCTTTTTCCTTCTCCTCTCTCCTCCTTCCTTCTCTCCTACTCCTACTACATGGAAGGGGGGAATCCTACTCCCGGTGGGAGTAGGACTCCCCAGGGCGCGCCATAGTAGAGGGCCGGCCCTCCCCCTCCTCCACTCCTTTATATACGGGGGAGGGGGCACCCCATAGACACATAAGTTGATCATTGATCTCTTAGCTGTGTGCGGTGCCCCCTTCCACCATAATCCACCTCGGTCATATCGTCGTAGTGCTTAGGCGAAGCCCTGCGCCGGTAGCTTCATCATCACCGTCATCACGCCGTCGTGCTGACGAAGCTCTCCCTCGAAGCTCTACTTGATCGTGAGTTCGTGGGACGTCACCGAGCTGAACGTGTGCAGATTGCGGAGGTGTCGTACATTCAGTACTAGGATCGGTCGATCATGAAGACGTACGACTACATCAAGCGCGTTGTCATAACGCTTCCACTTTCGATCTACAAGGGAACATGGACAACACTCTCCCCTCTCGTTGCTATGCATCACCATGATTTTGCGTGTGCGTAGGAAATTTTTAGAAATTACTATATTCCCCAACAGTGGCATCTGAGCCAGTTTTATGCGTAGATGTTAGGTGCACGAGTAGAACACAAGTGAGTTGTCGACGATACTAGTCATACTGCTTACCAGCATGTGATACTTTGATTCGACAGTATTGTTGGATGAAGCGGCCCGGACCGACATTACGCGTACGCTTACGCGAGACTGGTTCTACCGACATGCTTCGCACATAGGTGGCTGGCAGATGTCAGTTTCTCCAACTTTAGTTGAATCGAGTGTGGCCACGTCTGGTCCTTGTTGAAGGTTAAAACAACACATACTTGACGAAATACCATTCTGGTTTTGATGCGTAGGTAAGAACGGTTCTTGCTCAGCCCGTAGCAGCCACGTAAAACTTGCAACAACAAAGTAGAGGACATCTAACTTGTTTTTGCAGGGCATGTTGTGATGTGATATGGTCAAGACATGATGCTAAATTTTATTGTATGAGATGATCATGTTTTGTAACGGAGTTATCGGCAACTGGCAGGAGCCATATGGTTGTTGCTTTATTGTATGAAATGCAATCGCCATGTAATTGCTTTACTTTATCACTAAGCGGTAGCGATAGTCGTAGAAGAAATAGTTGGCGAGACGACAACGATGCTACAATGGAGATCAAGGTGTCGCGCCGGTGACGATGGTGATCATGAATGTGCTTTGGAGATGGAGATCAAAGGCACAAGATGATGATGGCCATATCACATCACTTATATTGATTGCATGTGATGTTTATCCTTTATGCATCTTATTTTGCTTAGTTCGACGGTAGCATTATAAGATGATCTCTCACTAAATTTCAAGGTATAAGTGTTCTCCCTGAGTATGCACCGTTGCGAAAGTTCATCGTGCCGAGACACCATGTCAATGATCGGGTGTGATAAGCTCTACGCTCACATACAACGGGTGCAAGCCAGTTTTGCACATGTAGAATACTCGGGTTAAACTTGACGAGCCTAGCATATGCAGATATGGCCTCGGAACACTGAGACTGGAAGGTCGAGCGTGAATCATATAGTAGATATGATCAACAGAGTGATGTTCACCATTTAAAACTACTCCATCTCACGTGATGATCGGACATGGTTTAGTTGATATGGATCACGTGATCACTTAGATGATTAGAGGGATGTCTATCTAAGTGGGAGTTCTTAAGTAATTTGATTAATTGAACTTTAATTTATCATGAACTTAGTACCTGATAGTATTTTGCATGTCTATGTTGTTGTAGATAGATGGCCCGTGCTGTTGTTCCGTTGAATTTTAATGCGTTCCTAGAGAAAGCTAAGTTGAAAGATGATGGTAGCAACTACATGGACTGGGTCCATAACTTGACGATTATCCTCATTGATGCACAGAAGAATTACGTCCTGGAAGCACCGCAAGGTGCCAAACCCGCTGCAGGAGCAACGCCAGATGTTATGAACGTCTGGCAGAGCAAAGCTGATGACTACTCGATAGTTTAGTGTGCCATGCTTTACGGCTTAGAACCGGGACTTCAAGGACGTTTTGAACGTCATGGATCATATGAGATGTTCCAGGAGTTGAAGTTAATATTTCAAGCAATGCCCGGATTGAGAGATATGTAGTCTCCAATAAGTTCTACAGCTGCAAGATGGAGGAGAATAGTTCTGTCAGTGAACATATACTCAAAATGTCTGGGTATAATAATCACTTGATTCAACTAGGAGTTAATCTTCCTGATGATAGTGTCATTGACAGAATTCTTCAATCACTGCCACCAAGCTACAAGAGCTTCGTGATGAACTATAATATGCAAGGGATGGATAAGACAATTCCTGAGCTATTCACAATGCTAAAGGCTGCGAAGGTAGAAATCAAGAAGGAGCATCAAGTGTTGATGGTCAACAAGACCACCAGTGTCAAGAAAAAGGGTGAAGGGAAGAAGGGGAACTTCAAAAAGAACGGCAAGCAAGTTGCTGCTCAAGTGAAGAAGCCCAAGTCTGGACCTAAGCCTGAGACTGAGTGCTTCTACTGCAAATGGACTGGTCACTGGAAGCGGAACTGCCCCAAGTATTTGGCGGATAAGAAGGATGGCAAGGTGAACAAATGTATATGTGATATACATGTTATTGATGTGTACTTTACTAATGCTCGCAGTAGTGCCTGGGTATTTGATACTGGTTCTGTTGCTAATATTTGCAACTCGAAACAGGGACTACGGATTAAGCGAAGATTGGCTAAGGACGAGGTGACGATGCGCGTGGGAAATGGTTCCAAAGTCGATGTGTTCGCGGTTGGCACGCTACCTCTACATCTACCTTCGGGATTAGTTTTAGACCTGAATAATTGTTATTTGGTGCCAGCGTTGAGCATGAACATTATATCTGGATCTTGTTTGATGCGAGACGGTTATTCATTTAAATCAGAGAATAATGGTTGTCCTATTTATATGAGTAATATCTTTTATGGTCATGCACCCTTGAAGAGTGGTCTATTTATGTTGAATCTCAATAGTAGTGATACACATATTCATAATATTGAAGCCAAAAGATGCAGAGTTGATAATGATACTACAACTTATTTGTGGCACTGCCGTTTAGGTCATATTGGTGTAAAGCGCATGGATAAACTCCATTCTGATGGACTTTTGGAATCACTTGATTATGAATCACTTGGTACTTGCGAACCATGCCTCATGGGAAAGATGAATAAAACACCGTTCTCCGGAATAATGGAGCGATCAAAAGATTTGTTGGAAATCATACATGCTGATGTATGTGGTCCGATGAATGTTGACGCTTGTCGGTGTCAAAACCGACGGATCTCTGGTAGGGGGTCCCAAACTGTGCGTCTAGGATCGATTGTAACAGGAGACGGGGAATGTTTACCCAGGTTCGGCCCTCTCTATGGAGGTAATACCCTACTTCCTGCTTGATTGATCTTGATGAATATGAGTATTACAAGAGTTGATCTACCACGAGATCGTAATGGCTAAAACCCTAGAAGTCTAGCCTGTATGACTATGGTAATGAGTCTGTCTTCTCCGGACTAAGTCCTCCAGTTTATATAGACACCGGGAGGATCTAGGGTTACACCAAGTCGGTTACAAAGAAGGGAATCAACATATTTGGTCGCCAAGCTTGCCTTCCACGCCAAGGAGAGTCCCATCCAGACACGGGTGCAGTCTGCGGTCTTCGTATCTTCACAGCCCATCAGTCCAGCCCATGGCTAACAGGTCGGACGCCCGAGGACCCCTTAGTCCAGGACTCCCTCAGTAGCCCCTGAACATGGCTTCAATGACAAGGTATCTGGCGCGTAGATCTGTCTTCGGCATTGCAAGGCGGGTTCCTCCTTCCGAACTTCAAGATAGTCTTCGGACGTATTGAACGTGTCCAGACCTGTAACACACACACCACACACAACTGCAAAGAGAATATAATATTCCACGAGTCCCATCTGCTGACAACTTTTGCAAGATGACATCACATCTGTTCGGTCAGTATATCGAACCATTTTGTCCGCCGTTCCGCGTTTCGAGATGCGGTTTCCATTGGCACGTCTTGTCAAAGCAGAGATCGTGTCCCCTTATTGCGGAATTTTCATCAATGCGGGCATGGGTAACCTAGCCGTGCCATTTACACAGCCCTTGGGAATAGGCGAGTTTTAGGGCGAGTGGGGAGGCGTTCGATATTCACTGCCTTTATAAGGATATAAGGATCCCCTTTCTTCACCCACGCCTTCTCTCTCTCTCTCTGCCCTTCCATTCTCGAGCTCCAGCGCCCAAGTTCTTGACTTTTTCGCCTCAAGCAAGCGTTCAACCATGTCCGGATCCGGAGCTGGAGGCAAGTGGATGGCCTCCTCCATTAAGAAGAAGGACATCAAGGAGCTCCGGGAGGCCGGATACCTGGCCAAGGAGATCGTTCACCAACTCCCGGCCACGGGACAGATCGTCCCTACCCCAAAGCCCCATGAGAGGGTTGTGTTTCTCACACATTTCGTCTGCGGGCGGGGATTCCCTCTCCACTCGTTTGTCCGCGGACTGATGTTTTACTACGGGCTGGACTTCGATGATCTAGCCCGCAAATCTATCCTCAACATGCCGGCATTTATTGTCGTGTGCGAGGCCTTTCTCCGCATCCCACCGTACTTTGGCCTATGGCTGAAGACCTTCAATGTGAAGCCAAAGGTGGTGAGTGGCCAACAAGCAGAGTGCGGAGGCGCCATGGTGGGCAAGATGCCCAATGTCGCCTGGCTAGAAGGCTCCTTTGTGGAGACGGTGAAGGGGTGGTAGTCGGGTGGTTCTACATCACCGAGCCGCGTGACACCAACTGGGCGGCGGCCCTCGAATTCCGATCCGGAGTTCCGATGCGGCTCACCTCCTGGCAAGAGAAGGGCCTGACCTGGGGTTCTTCGAACGAACTGACTGGGCTCCAGATGTGCGTCCAGAACATGATAACCAAGAAAATCAAGCTCGTCAACTTGATCCAGGTTATGCTCATTCGCCGGGTCCTTCCATGCCAACACCAGACTTGCTATTTGTGGGAGTTCGATCCGGCCAAGCACCAGACGCTACTAGAGCTCTTCGGCACGACGCACGAAGACATCTGGAAAGTGCTCTTCAAGGTCGGCGAGACACCACTGCCCACGACCGAGGATCGCGGGCTTAGCTTAAAACGCCAGGCTAACTTGGTAAGTTCTTTCATGTTTTCAAGGTATACCCTTTACTGGCATATTTTGAGGAAGGAGTCTAAGCCTTTCTATCAATTTTTGTAGGCCTGGATAGAGGCAGCGGGGCGGATTAACTGTCCGGCTCCGCTACCCGAAGACCAAGGAACCCCACTTCTAACGAAGATGCTGTTTCCGGCGCCTTATGAGGTGCCGGAGAAGAAGGCCAAGGGGGCCAAGAGTGGCCCTCGCCGAAAAGGTGCTTCGGACATGACGTCCGAAGACGACGAGTCTCACTCCTCCGCCGCCGAAGGCGACAACGAGGAGGAGGAGAATAAATCTCCCCCTAATGAGGGGAGGAAAAGGAGGACGACCTCCACAAATCTGGAGGCGGAGGTGCCCAAGAGGGGGAAGCGCGCCCTCGCGGATAACTCCACGTGGGACGTCGACAGCAGTCTGGAGCGACCCCCCGGACCAAGCCCCGGGCCGCATCGTAAGTACCAAAGAACTTGTGCATGTCCATGTCTCCGCTTCATGGTACTAATATGTTGAATTATGCCATTACAGTCCGGCGCACGACAGCCCCCTGTGATCCTCATCAGGAGGTTCGCTAGATTCAAAAGCAATGGCCAGCGAGTCTCCGCCGACCACTCACTCTCCTCCGGCCCAGGGTGACGATGAGGTGGTGTCCCAAAGGACTTTCCCAGGCCAGGGAGAGGTTCAGGAGGCCATCGGGGTGGTGCCAGAGGATGATTCCCCGGCCGCCGGACACACGGGGGAGGAAGCCCCCATGGGGACTGGTGATGGGGGCCATATACAAGTCGGCCCCCAGCCGAATACCCTTCCGGAGACCCATACGGTTCTGAAGTCAGGCGAGCAACCTTCCCTGAAAGGAGGAGGGATGCCTGCTCCGCCAGTGACCTCTGTCCAACCAGAGGCACCGGATAATCTGCTGGAAGCGCTACGAGGCGCTTCCATTGTGGATGAACACCGTATCCTTATGGGTACGGTGATTGAGAAGGTCCAGTCCGCCAAAAGCAGACTGACCGAAGCCTGTACTAGCCTCCTAACCGGCGTTGAGGTAAGTAATGTAATTGTAGAAAGAATATCACAGTGTAGACAGTAGCCCCTGATGCTCTGTTCGGTGTTCGGAGAGAAAAAGCCGAACAGAGGCTAAAAATAACTTTCGCAGGAGTCTAACATCAGATGTCTATGTGAATAAGTAGGCATCGCTTTTGGCTACTGCTGCTCATACTGCGGAGGACTCCGGAGTGAAGCAGAACCTGAAGCGGGCCGAGGAAGAGCTCGGCCTCGTGAAGAAGCAACTGGAGGACAGCCAAGGTATGCAGTAACATGGTTGTATATTTAGGAAGGATGAATGGTTCGTGCTGACTAAAGTGTCATGAATTTTATTAGGGGCCACGACCGAGGTGGCAGTCCTCAAGAAGGCGTTAGCCGAGGTCGAGGACAAAGCGACCAAGGAAAGTGCCGCACGCGAGAAGCAGGAGGCCCGGGTCAGCGAGGTCTAGCAAGAGCTCCAGGACGCCGTCAAGAAGTACGAGTCCTTGGAGTGTGATTCTAGGACTCAAGAGTTCGAACTTGCCAAGGCCCACCAGAGCGCACAAGATGCCCGAGCCGAAGCCCAAAGCGCCCTCCAGGAAATCCAGCCGGCCAAGAAGATCGCGGCGGGTAAGGCTTTCATTATGCGAAGCAAATCTGCAAAGGAAACGTTCCTCTTACTTACCCGAATTTGGAGCTCTCTAGGGGCGTTTACGGATCTGCCGCACAGCATATCAGATGCTGCAGAGTTCTATCGAGCCGAAGAAAGGAGCACTACGGAGAAGCTGTTCTGGTCTCAATACCTTAGACCGGAACATCTGGTGCCCTTTAGTGACCAGCTAAAATAGCTGGTCGAGCTGCACAAGGCGGCCGAACTAGCCATGCAGGACCTAATAGTCCGGCTATGGCCTGCCGAGCCCATGCCCGGCGGCTACTTCAGACTCGTGAAGCGGCTTGTGAGTGCCTGCCCGCGGCTTGAAGTCATAAAGCGGTCGGTCTGCATTGAAGGTGCGCGGATGGCCTTTGCCCCCGCCAAGATGCACTGGGCGAAGATGGATGGCAAGAAGCTGATGACCGAGGGGCCGCCTGAGGGCAAGGAGCACCGCCGACCCGAGCTATATTTTGATAGTGTCCTGGAGGGATCCCGCCTTGTGCCAGAGCAATGTGCGAAGGATGTGATCTTTGAATGAATACATTCATATTTGTCTCGCCCTGTATTATGAAACAAAGACAATTTGTGTAATATAATGCTTTGTGGGGTCGCCCTCAGTTGTTTATCACCAGCGCGGAGCATAGTGCTTCCGCTTGTGCACAGGCATAGCCGCTCCTCGGCAGTGTCGACAGCCAGCGCGGAGCATGGTGCTTCCACTTGGGCGTGGGATGGGGGCCCCCCTCCGGGAGGAGCCCCCGGGGCGTGTACAGCCCCGCCCTAACACGTGGCTTGCACGGCAGGGCTGCGAGGTGTATCTGGGCACTCGTGAGCCAGCGCGGGACTCACGAGGCCCTACCTCAAGGCGGGTTGCGCCTGGTCTTGAGTCTTGGTGACTGTGTGTTCCTGCAAGGCAGTTAGATGCAAGCACTCTACGTCCTCAGGTCCCGGCCCTTGAGCGAGCTTAGCCGCCGCTGGTATGCCAGGTCACGATGCCGTGGACAAGGCCAGGGGGTGAGGGCTGGAGAGCCAGTAAGAGCTCCTGAGTCGCGATGCTCAGGAGCCCCCCTTTTATCATGCAAGCGAATTGCATAGGATAAACAGACCCGTGGCGGGCGGCAATCGAGCAGGCGATAGCCGTTGGCAGGTTAAGAATGAAGAGCAGATCAACTTGGATAAATGCAGGAAGATACACGCCACCAGGTCTAGCCCGAGCGGCTTATGGATGATGCAGCCCGAGGGGCGCCCCCAGCAAGGTAAGCTAAAGACTTAAGCAAAAGGGATACATGCCACAGGGACGGACCCATGTGGCCTAGGAATAATGCAGCCCGAGGGGCGCTCCCAGCTTAAACGAACTTGGAAGATGTCACCTAGTTCTGTAGACGAAGTAGAGTTGGTGCAGCTGAAGCCGCGCGTTGAAGGAATGGCTCCTCATGAGCCACCGGGACCCTGAGCCTCGGGAGGCTCTGGAGGTTCAGGAGGTTCCCTGAAGACCGTCTCCATCTCCTCCAGGATGGCGTGGAACCTAGCCTCCTGAGCTGCCAGGACTTGCTGCATGTTGCGCTGATAGGCTGACGCCACGCTCGGCAAGCCGAAGGGCATGCGAACGTAGTTGTGTGGTGGGCCGTCGTAGCGGCCCACACGCGATGGCCAGAAGCGCTCCTGAGATGCGGCCCTGTTGAGCCCTGGGACGTCGACGCAGACACGCAGTCCGGCATCCTCGCCTGGATGGGGAGCTGCGCCTTGTGAGCGGCTGTGGCCGCGCATGGCTTTTGCTTCTTGCAGTTCCTGGGTGGTCTTGGTGATGAACTCCTGGGTGGTGGGCACTCCTTGCCCTGTGCTCTCCTGAGGAAAGTGTGTTGTGAGGCACGCTTCCAAGTGGTGCCCAAGCGCCTCCCTCGTGAGGTTGGCAAGGTCTGAGGCTCTCCAGAAGAGAGCCCCCGAGCCCTGCCTGAGGAGGGCGCCGGGCGCGCTTTCCTATGCGGTGGACGGAGGCGCCCCTGGAGCGGGCGCTAGTCCTGATGAGGCTCCTGCCGCGACGCCATCCTCTTCGGGTCCTGCGCGGCGCGGCAGCTTCTCCTTGGGGATGGTCTCCGGAGGGCCTTCACTTCTACTGTCAGGGTCGTCGATTGCTGCGGCTTGAAAGGCGCGCTCAAGGGAGCACACCGCATCCCTCTCTTCACACAGGACCGTGATGATTCATCCGCTTCCTGGCATCTTGAGAACGTTGTAGTCGTGATGAGTGACTGCCATGAACTTGGCCAGGGCTGGATACCCGAGGATGGCATTGTACGGCAGGCGGATGTGCGCGACGTCGAAGTCCATGAGCTCGGTGTGATAGTTCTTGCGCTCCTCGAAGGTGGCAGGCAGGCGGACCTGCCCTATCGGTGTGGTGGAAACGTCGGTCACTCCTGAGAAAGGCTTGGTTGGCTGGAGCTGCTCATATGGCACTTGGAGGTTGTCGAACGTGTCGACGGACAGGACGTTGAGCCCTGCGCCGCCGTCGATGAGAGTGTTGGTGACTTGCACACTGCTGATGACTGGGGAGCACATCATAGGGAGGGCGCCAGCGGTGGCTGCGCACTTGAGCTGATCTGCCAAGTTGAAGGTGATGGCACATTGGGACCACCTGAGCGGGCGCGTGGCCTCGAGCTTGGGGAGCACCGCGTTCATCACGCGAGCGAACTGTTTGAAGATGCGCTGAGAGGCTGGGGCCTGGGCACCGTCCAAGATGCAGGCGATCGCACGGGGCTTCTCGAAGCCCCCAGCCCCCTCGTCCTGGTGGTGGTCGTCATTCCTTCTTGGTGGCGGCAGCGGGGGAAGACCGGCGTTGCCCTGGGGGTGATCCTCACGAGGCGGATCCCTCCAGGCGCCCTCGCGAGGTTGGTCCTGCCAGCGGTCCTCACGAGGCCGGTCACGCCACTCCTGGCGCAGGCCACGGTCGTCCCAGCGTCCGCCTCCGCGTCCTCCTCCGCGGCCGTAGCCCCGGTCGTTGCGCTCGGGGCGTCGACCGTAACGTCCTTCCCATATGGCTCTGAGTGCTTGACAGTCGCTGGTGTTGTGGGTGTTCAGGTTGTGGAAGGCGCAGAACGGTCGGCCGTTCTTGGATGACTCGGGCTGATCCCTGCCTCGCTTGGTGTCGGGCTCTGCTGCGAGCACTACTGCCTCTTTGCGCTTCACGTCCTTGGCCTTGGCCTTCTTCTCCTCCGCTCCTGCAGCTGGCAGCTCAAGGAGAGAGAGGCGCCCCTCCTCAGCTCTTGCGCACTTGGTCGCCGGGTTGAACAGCTCCTGAGATGTGCAGAGCTCCTCGTGGATAGCGAGCTCTTCCTTCATCTTGACATCACGGACACCGTCCGAGAACGCGGAGATGATGGCTTCGTCTGTGACCTTGGGGATCTTGAGGCGGGTGTTGTTGAAGCGCTGGATGTACTTCTGCAGGGTCTCTCCTGGTTGTTGCTTGATGTGGCGTAGATCACTCGTGGCCGGTGGGCGGTCGCGAGTGCCCTGGAAGTTGGCGACGAAGCAGTCGCGCATCTCGTCGCAGGAGGAGATCGAGTCGTGCTGCAGGTTCAGGAGCCAGGAGCGGGCCCCATCCTTGAGAGCCATGGGAAACCAGTTCGCCATGACTTTTTCGTCGCCACAGCTGGGATTCGGCGCCTCCCCAGGATCAGGACGGCACAACTCCCCAGCAAGGAGGAAGAAACCAGAGGGCAGGCATGGATGGTGACGCTACCAAAGGACCAGGTGGGAGGCACAGAGTCACCAGCAAACACGGCTCATCGGAACAATCGTCCCCGTTCTTGACGCATCGTGGGTTGCCGCTGCCATCCGCATCACTAGCACCCAAAGACCTCGGCGCGGCCGTCACGCCAGACGCCATGCTCTCTGGATCTTCCTAGAGAGCATGGTCATCCCTAGGAGCCCTGGCGTTAGAAGCCACCGCATGTCACGGGGACGTATGTGAGAGCAAGAAGCAAGAAGCCTTCCTGCGCGGCAGGAAGACGATGCCGAGGGGGAGCCAGATTTGCCCCTATTAGCGACAAATCTCCCCCATGGCTTCCCCCCAGCACCGCAAAAGGAAGAAGAATGAGGAGCAATCGACTACCATGCGCCATGCCCACCTCGAGCCTTGGCATCGTGCCGTTCGCGTCCCCTCCCACTGAAGTCAAGGCCATGGGCGGCCCGGCGGCGAACACACCGGGGTTGCTACCCCCGGCGTTGTCGCAGCACTGCCCGAATCCCCCTTTTAGATCCAGGGAGGCTTCAAGATGGAGCCTGGGGTACGGCCCCAATCTCTCTTCACCAGCATAACCGGTAGAAGCAGAAGAAAGAAGAGGAGGAATGCAAGGATGAGTGACTCCGCTCTCCTCCGCTCCTTCCTTTTATAGGTAGGACGAGGAGGGGAGCCTCTCCATCAAACGAGCGACCACCGTCCCCCTCAGCCAATTCAAGACGCCCGGGCCCTCACCTTGATGCTCTCCCGCGCCACGTGCCTCCGTTACCTACCCCACGCGACGCATGCAGCGTACGTGGCCAAGGATAAGGGCGTGGTGGGAAGACTGAATTGGTAGTTTCTACCCCGTGCGATAAAGTCATTCATGGGCCATTAATGGAGCGGTCCCACCACTATTGGCTTTACATGACGCATGGAGAAACCTGAAACTGACCTGGAATCAAGGCTAATGAAGAAGCAAAGGAGACCTCAAGAGACCATCCTCTTCAGCAACCCCGCATGTGCACTTATTAGACCCTACCCCGACGATGCTCGGCAGCGCGTTTCGGGCAGGCCCGGGGGCTTCTGTCGGTGCAACAAACCGTGGGTCTATTGCCCAGACTGTGCACTCGCACGAGAACAAGATTGAAGCACCAGCCCAAGTCGGAGTACAAAGGGCCAAGAGATTCGAAGGACCAACATGCAGATCAGAGGGACCAAGATCAAGCCAGAGAAGCAAGATATCGTCAAGAGAAAGACCTCCTTTGCCGGGCAGCCGAGCCCAGCAAGGGGTGAGGCTGCCCCATAAGCAGATTACCAAAGCGCCTCGGCAGGGCCTGCCGGGGCTCGCGGAGGCGAAACCACCTCACCAATTAAAAAATAGGGAATGGTCTGACTTGTGGGCTTATTAAGTTGATGCGTATGCAAGATTTTTTTTACTTATTATATATGACAACAAACGATTCTAGCAGACGTACCCGTTGGATGTTAATCGAACGGCCGTCGTGTTTCTTCAATCTCTGATCTTCTTACTCCAGCCGCCAAATCCAGCGCCGGTGGGACCGCCTGCTCCCGCCTCCCGTGGCCGACTGTGCTGCCGCACAGGCCTCACCGCCCCCTACTACTCCCACCGCTGGCCAGGCCATCCCACTACTCACCCACATCCCTCCACTGTTGTGGCTTCGCCACCTCCTGGCCATTCCCTTCCTGGGTCTCGCCGTCGTCCATCGCGCTGGTGTTCTCGGCACGGCGTGGTCAACGTTGTCAACAAACAACAACATCGGAAGAGGGACGTACATGGAGAGGCTGACAATTGGGACCCACATGGTCCATGGCCGCACGCAAGCAAGTACCTCCTTATTACGCCAAAAAGAATGAATACTCCCGCTGACAGCTCGGACCCACCAGCTATATCTTCGCACGCAAGGAAGTGCCTCCTTATTATGCATAAAAAATGAATACTCCCCTGCTAGCTAGGACCCACCATAGTGGGAGGCTAACTTGTGGGCCTACTAAGTTGACGCGGACGGAGGGCTTTGTCAACTTAGTCAACAAACGATTCTATCACCAGTGACCATTGGATTGTTAACATCCAACGGTCATCCTGCTTCTTCAACCTCTGATTTTTCATGCTCCAGCCGTCCAAACCACCGCGTGCTCTTTCCTCCCGTGGCCGGTTGTGCTGCCGCAGAGGCCTCACCGCCCCCTACTACTCCCACCGCTGGCTAGGCCCTACGGCGACGGCAGCCTCACACCGCAGCCGAACCAGTGAACCCTTGTACTCCTCTCCGCGTGGGCATCCACTGCCGCGTCTTCCTCGGTTCCGCTTCCTTCCCTTCCTAGGCCTCGCCGTCGTCCACCGCCTTGGTGCTCTCGGCGCGGCGTGGTCAATGTGGTCAACGAACGACTTCCATCAGAAGAGTAATATACTTTGAGAGGCTGACAGCTGGGTCCACGGCCGCAGCAAGGAAGTGCCTCTTGATTACGTGGAAAATAATGATTCCTCCACCTGACAGCAGGGACCCACTGGACGGGCCACCGTATTTCATGAAAAAAACATTTCCCCACTGACTGCTGGGACCAATCAGCTACATCTTCGCACACAAGGAAGTGCCTGACAGTCGGGACCCACCCGGTCGAAGCATGCGTAGCGCTGTCATTCTGGTCGCGAACGTGTACGTACATACTGGTTGATGTAGAGGCGTGCACGTGTCGTAGTAGAGGCACCCACGTAGCATGTACACGTACGTACAGCGGCCAGGGTGCAAGAAAGAAAATACAGCCACGTACGTACATATGGGCGGGTCTCGAACGCCTACTCGCGCATACGTACGGCCAAGGCTCGTGTACATGGCTGGGTCGAAAAGGAGAAACTGCGTCGTCGTCATGTTCATGGGGAGGCAACGGAATGCGTCGGGTTCATCGGGAGGCAACGGAACGCGTGCTGTTCATCGGGAGCCAACCGGCTTGGACGGAACAGCCGATGGAAACGAGGCCTGGCGTACCGCAGAACGGAGGAAACGGCCTTGTGTTCGACCGACCACGGTCGAAACGGGGTCCTGTTGATCGGGAGGGGTGTGGCGTACCGCAAAACGGAGGAAACGGACTTGTGTTGAAGCGCTACGGTCGAAACAGGGTCCTGTTCATCGGGAGGGGTGTGGCGTACCGCAAAGGGGACTCCACAGGATACTGTTCATCTCTACCGTCGACTGCCTCCATGGGCTACTGTTCATCCACCGTCGACCTCCTCCAGCCACCACCTGCGACTGTTCATCCAGCCTCCACCGGCTACTATTCAACCAGCCCTCTCCACGGGGTCCTGTTCAACCACCCCTCCACGGGCTACTGTTCATCCATCCCTCCACCGGGTACTGTTCAACCAGCCCTCCACGGGGTCCTGTTCATCCAGCCATCCACGGGGTCATGTTCATCCACTGGCTCGATCGATCGGGGTCCTGTTCATCCAGCGGCAACGGCCTCTACTACCACGGGGTCCTGTTCATCCAACCCCACACCGGGAACTGTTCATCCAAACCCCCCCCCCCCAACAACGCTCACTGTTCATCAAGGGAAGGAGGCAGCAGTGTTCGATCGGCTTCAGTTAGCAGCAGTAGCGAAGGAATCACTCGGGTTCAGTTAACAGCAAGGGATCGATCGGGGTTCAGTAACGTAGCTAGTGCAATCGCTCGGGTTCAGTTAGAGTCGAACGCCTCGCTCGGGTTCGGTTAGAGCGCAACGCCTCGCACACACGCGCGTACGTACGAGAGAAACGCGCATCGCTCGGCCCCCGACCACCCACCGTAACCGGGAACTCCCCCGATATTTTCCTCGTCCTCGCTTCTACCACGGTTTTCTCCATCATGGATGGCCCAAAGAATGTCATGCAGCTGCGTCTCCGGCTCGCCCGGGACGAAAATCCCATTTTCTGTCATGATTTTTTGTCATAGAAGTAGGAGCCCACCACATCTATGATGATACCGGGTTTTGTCACAATTATTGTCATAGAAGTGTCATAAGCATGACAGAAAAAATTGCGTTCGGCCCAAAATGTCACGGATGTGTCTTTTTTTGTAGTGAAGAGACCATTGTATTGAGAATCCAGCGAGAGAGAGAGAGAAAGCCATCTAGCTACTAACTACGAACCCGAAGGTCTACAAAGAACTACTCACGCACATCGGAGATGCACCAATGGAAGTGGTGAACCCCTCTGTGACGGTGTCTGGATTGGATCTGGTGGTTCTGGACTCTGCGGCAGCTGGATGAATATTTGGACGCTTCTTCTAGGGTTTCTGAAATATTGTGGTATTTATAGAGCAAAGAGGCGGTCCCGGGGGCACTCGAGGTGGGCACAACCCACCAGGGCGAGCCTGGGCCTCCTGGCGCGCCCTGGTGGGTTGTGCCCCCCACGGGGCACCCCTCAGGTACAACCAGGGCCCATTGTCTTCCTTCTGGCCCATAAAAAGTCATCCTGGAGTTTCGTGTCATTTCGACTTCGTTTGATATTGATTTCCTGCAATGTAAAAAACATGAAAAAAAACATTAACTGGCACTTGGCACTATGTCAATAGGTTAGTACAAAAAATGATATCAAATGACTATAAAATGATTATAAAACATCCAAGATTGATAATAAAACAACATGGAACAATCAAAAATTAAAGATACGTTGGAGACGTATCACGGCGGCTTACAGTGGCGTTGGCGTTGGCGACGTGCAGGGGACGGCGGCGCGGGCGTCGGGCGGTGGACGGGGCAGAGGCTGCGGTGTCCTCCGGTGGTGGAGAAGTAGACGGGGAGGTCCGGCTTGTCGAGGGCGTTGTGGAGGTGGTGGCTCGGGGCGTCGGCGACGTCCATAGGGGCGGAGGAAGGGTGGTGATAAGGGCATGATAACATCAATTGATGATCCTACTCAAGCTGAGCTAGTTAAAGAATTAAGTCATGGAAAAGTTGCAGAAATTAATGATGTGCAGAAAACCATATTTCATAGAGGAAACGATGGTCGTGTGCGTCATTTGTGTGGACCAAGAATTAATTCTATAATTGCTAGACCCAAGATCAATTACATGATGCATTCATTGGATTCAAAAGATGTGATTGATTCATTGGAGCATGGTCCTGTACGCATGAAATATAGAGTTGTACCACCATATTTGGTCTACGGAAAAACAGGACACCTGGAAGGATCAGTATGCCGCAGGAAAGGAAAAGATCAGATCGGTTTCAATCTTAACCGACAGTTAAAATCATGCCAGCGAATAGTTATGCATCAAAGGAGAAAACATGAGATAAAAATGGAACCTGTAAGTGACAAGGTAGAGCCAAACTTCCGTACGCCTCCTAATTGGATACGGATCGGCTCAGTGGGTCTTTGTTTGCATGGCAAGAAAATCACGTTGCATGCAAACTAATTATCTATCTCGTGGAGTCCAAGTCCAAATAAAATAAAGAGATGTATTTTCGTTTGAGTTGTGGGTCACGTACTTGAGTTTTTTTATTCAGTTAGGATTTAGTCATTAGATTGCTATACTTTTTAGAGTCCCAATTTTCTTAGCTTCTGTTTTGGCGCACGAGAGCTAGGCCAAATAAAAGGCTCGCCTCGGCTGATGTAAAGGGCAGCAGTTTTGGAGTTGAATAAAAATACAGAAAACGCCCGAGTTAAGGGCGACCAGATCATGTGTATCTTGTGTGATTTTCCATGAAGGAAATTTACTAGTGACGGAGGGTTGATGATCACATTGACGCCTACATGCTGATCCAACTGGGTCTTTATCTTTGTTCGTGTAATTTTGTGCACGGGTAAAAATTATTATTGGAGGTTGCAAAGAGGAATAAGGTGGAAGAATTGTTGATCAAGCATCACCGTGAAAGATCGGGCCGTCTACACACACGAATTGGCTTCTCGCTAGTCTGTGCTACATCAAGTGGTATTCAAAGCAAAGGTTAGTCACGGCGATTCAGTTTGCAATATTGTCTGCAGAGGCGAGCATCAACATGTTGAGCAAGAACATATTGATGGAGGAGGAAGGCATCGGCGAGGTTGCTCTTTTTCACACTCGTTGCGTCGTGAAGGAGCGGTGTCTCAATTTGACGATTGATGAAGGTTCTGTGGTCAACATGGTGAGCATCGAGGTGGTGGAAAAATTGGGGCTGAATATGTCGCCTCTTGAAAGACCGTACACGCTGAAGTGGTTCAAATGTGAAATCAAAATTACCCATCAGATTTTGCTAATATTTGATTTGGAAAAATATTGTTGTGCGGAATTTTTTCACGTTTGTCCAGTGCCCATGGTTTCGTGCCATCTGCTTCTTGGGAACCCATGGTGCACGCGCGTCGGAGCTGTTCGGGATGTCAAGGAAAATAGTTATTCTCTACAATGGAAAGGCCGGAAAAATTGTTTTATCCCTATGCCAGTGGATGTGTTCATGGTAGATTGGAAAGGACGTTTGCAGAAAAGAAGAGAAGAGCAAGAAGAAATAGAGGAATAAGTTGATGCACCGATGAAGGGGGTAAATCTTTTGGTGGAGAAGGTTCAAGGGGATGCTGATGCAAAGGGGCAGCGATGGAATGTGTTTAAAACACAGTGTAAAATCAAGAACCGTGCTTGCAAGATGATAATTGATGGTGGCAGCTTTACAAATGCAATTAGCAAAGATCTTGTGCAGTCATTGGGCTTGTCCATGTGGTGGCACCCGCAACCACACCATGTGAAGTGGCTATACAATTCTGGAAAATTAAAGATTACACATAAGGTGCGTGTGCCATTTATTGTTGGAGATTATATTGACAAGGTGGACTGTGATGTCGTGCCGATGGATGAATGTCAGTTGTTATTGGGAAGGCAGTAGCAGTTCGATCATGATGCAGTGTACACGATGGGAGGCGGCACCTATTGAAACCGATGGCAGATTCTGTAATCAAAATAGACTTGGAAGCTGCAGAAAAATTGACGGTCCTAAAAACAGAGATGAAACCGGGGACGGTTTCTTTTGAAGGGAGGGAGGATGATAAGGGCATGACAACATCAATTGATGATCCTACTCAAGCTGAGCTAGTTAAAGAATTAAGTCATGGAAAAGTTGCAGAAATTAATAATGTGCAGAAAACCATATTTCATAGAGGAAACGATGGTCGTGTGCGTCATTTGTGTGGACCGAGAATTAATTCTATAATTGCTAGACCCAAGATCAATTACATGATGCATTCATTGGATTCAAAAGATGTGATTGATTCATTGGAGCATGGTCCTGTACGCATGAAATAGAGTTGTACCACCATATTTGGTCTATGGAAAAACAGGACACTTGGAAGGATCAGTATGCCGCAGTAAAGGAAAAGATCAGGTCGGTTTCAATCTTAACCGACAGTTAAAATCATGCCAGCGAATAGTTACGCATCAAACGAGAAAACATAGATAAAAATGGAACCTGTACGTGACAAGGTAGAGCCAAACTTCCGTACGCCTCCTAATTGGATACGGATCGGCTCAGTGGAACTTTGTTTGCATGGCAAGAAAATCACGTTGCATGCAAACTAATTATCTATCTCGTGGAGTCCAAGTCCAAATAAAATAAAGAGATGTATTTTCGTTTGAGTTGTGGGTCACGTACTTGAGTTTTTTTATTCAGTTAGGATTTAGTCATTAGATTGCTATACTTTTTAGAGTCCCAATTTTCTTAGCTTCTGTTTAGGCGCACGAGAGCTAGGCCAAATAAAAGGCTCGCCTCGGCTGATGTAAAGGGCAGCAGTTTTGGAGTTGAATAAAAATACAGAAAACGCCCGAGTTCAGGGCGACCAGATCATGTGTATCTTGTGTGATTTTTCATGAGGGAAATTTACTAGCGACGGAGGGTTGATGATCACATCGACGGCTATGTGCTGATCCAACAGAGTCTTTATCTTTGTTGGTGTATTTTCGTGCACGGGTAAAAATTATTATTGGAGGTTGCAAAGAGGAACAAGGTGGAAGAACTGTTGATCAAGCATCGCCGTGAAACATCGGGCCGTCTACACGCACGAATTGGCTTCTCGCTAGTTTGTGCCACATCAAGTGGCGTGCTCTGAGTGCTCCGACGGAGTTGGGGTCGTCAGTCTGGTCGACTCCGGCTATCCCTGTCACGAAGACCATGTCAAAAAGATTCTCTAGGACGGGAGACTCGATTGACGAGGAACTGGAGGTCGGGGAGGACTACAGGCAAAGAAAACGACGACGAGATGCAAACGACGAGGGCGGCGGCTGCAAGCGGCGAGGGGAGAGGCGAGTCGGCGGGATCGACAGAGGGGCTCGCGGGGCATTTATAGACGATGCTAGAGGCGCTGCGGGGCTGCAGATAAGCGTCATCTACGAGGGCTGCGGCCGGAAGTTGCGGGAGCGCGGCGCGGCAGCTCTATCCCGTGCGGGTTGAGAGGGAGGTTGGGGACGATAGGGGCAGGCCCCACGGGTCAATGGCGGTGGCGGGCGGCGAGCGAGAGAGAGACGAGAGCGGGTGAGCCACGGGAAGGCGCTTGGGCGCGTGGGCCAAAAGTGGCCATGGGCCGGTGGGGCGCTCCTGGGCCGATCTCAATTTCGTTCCGCGCAGTGGGCATGCGTGTGTTTTTTTGACACAAACAAAAAGTGCAACAGAAGAAAATAAATAAAACATTTACATAGGAATATTATATACCAAAATGTTCAGAAAAATACCAAAAAATAAGATGACCTATTTTCAAGTTCAAATAAATTCCATAAAAATTCGTAAAAGTCAAACAGTGCTACTGTTGCACTTAAAATCAATAAAAAAACATTTTTAAAATAGCAAAATGATTTCAAATTTATTTTATCCTAATTTTCTATGAAAGTGAATCATTTTACCCTTATTTCCATTTATTTATTTTTAGGAGCACATAATTTGAATAAAAACCAAATAACTCCCAATTGGATTTGAATTTAATTTCAAACCAATTTCAAACCTTTTCTGTTTTCCCTAGGCCAAAATATATTTGAAATGCCCTCTGAATTTTGAAGTGTCATATTTCTTCTCTCATTTTGAATAGTCTTTAGAGGATTTGAAATTTGGCAATTCAAATAATTTCAAATGAAAAAAATAAGTTTCAAATAACTTTAAAGTGACTTTCAAATTATTTCTTTGAATTTCCAACTCTCTTTCTCCCATTTGAAGAAGTCATTTTATCTTCTCTCATGAACTCATTGAGTTGCTTAAAGTTTCTATATTTGAATATTTCAAATGGAATTAAAATAATTTCCAAATCCCTTTTCATTTCTTTAAATGGAAAAAGTCATATTATCTTCACTCTAGGGTTTTGTGACGAAATGCATTTGAATTCATGGAGATCAAAATGCAAGATGGAAGTTTTTGGGAAAGTCCTTTTATTCCCTCTCATTCAACTTTCAATATTTTATAAATTTCCACTCAATCTCACACATTCAATCATACAACATTCTAACAAACACTCATAATTATTTATTTAGTATAACATTCCAAAATTTAGAATTTTGGGATGTTACAAACTATCACCCTTAAAATGAATCTCGTCCTCGAGATTCAGAAAGGCTAGGAAGAAAGTTAGGTTTGGGGGGGGGGGGTCTTCTTGAAAATTAATTTATCACCACAAGGTATGGGGTGCTACCACCCTTAGAAGCATGGTTATGGTTCCAACAGAATTCATGTACTCTGTCCTTTGGGTTGACAGTGTCGATCTTCTCATATTCTCCGGGATAACTCCCTCACAGGTGCTCTTCCAGTAAGGGCATAACCTTTTCCTCAAAATCTTGAGTCCTTGCACCAAAATAAGATCCTTTCGAGACTGGGTCTTCTTAGCTGACAGGTTTGTCGCCAATGCTAGACAACTATCAAAAATCTCATGGTGTTCAACAATTATTGGTTCCTCTTGCAGGAAATGGGTCTGGGTTGAATCTCATCGTATAACCTATGATTGGCAACGGGTGCTTGTACATGGTTTCATTGTCCTGCCATTCTAAGGTTTTTGGCTTGTCGTGTCGACACTCTTCTAGGGTTTTATGGCTCTCTGATTTTCCATCAACATATGATAGATCATGATAGAATTCTCTGGTATGGGGGCCAATCCATCCCGTACTTGAATCATTAACACATACACAGATAGTGAATCACGTATTCTAACACTTGGGCATCCTCACAAGCATTGAAGTCTCCACAAACTGGGTTCGGGTAAATCCATTGGTTCTGCAAGCCAAACAAAACCTCTATCGTTTCTTCACAACTCTCGGGTTTACGCAACCTCCAATGGAATGTCTGCTGATGAAATCATAGCTTCTCCCAGAATTCTTCCTGCAACAAGGTTGTGCTTGCTCCTTTTCAAATCCTGGGTCCTGTGGGTTATGGGCCCACTTCAACACTTCTATATCTTTAACTCATCCTTGGAGTTACTTTTGTTCCATATTCTAACATTACATCTCCTTTAAATCCAATAGTACCTCATTCATTCATACACTTGGGGTAAACTGAAGGAAATATGCCCTAGAGGCAATAATAAAGTTATTATTTATTTCCTCATATCATGATAAATGTTTATTATTCATGCTAGAATTGTATTAACTGGAAACATAATACATGTGTGAATACATAGTCAAACATAGTGTCACTAGTATGCCTCTACTTGACTAGCTCGTTGATCAAAGATGGTTGAGTTTCCTAGCCATGGACATGAGTTGTCATTTGATTAACGGGGTCACATCATTAGGAGAATGATGTGATTGACTTGACCCATTCCGTTAGCTTAGCACCTGATCGTTTAGTTTACTGCTATTGCTTTCTCCATGACTTATACATGTTCCTATCACTATGAGATTATGCAACTCCCGAATACCGGAGGAACACTTTATGTGCTACCAAACTTCACAACGTAACTGGGTGATTATAAAGGTGCTCTACAGGTGTCTCGGATGGTACTTGTTGAGTTGGCATAGATCAAGATTAGGATTTGTCACTCCGATTGTAAGAGAGGTATCTCTGGGCCCTCTCGGTAATGCACATCACTATAAGCCTTGCAAGCAATGTGACTAATGAGTTAGTTGCGGGATGATGCATTACGGAACGAGTAAAGAGACTTTCCGGTAACGAGATTGAGCTAGGTATTGAGATACCGACGATCAAATCTCGGGCAAGTAACATACCGATGACAAAGGGAACAACGTATGTTGTAATGCGGTTTGACCGATAAAGATCTTCGTAGAATATGTAGGAACGAATATGAGCATCCAGGTTCCGCTATTAGTTATTGACCGGAGACGTGTCTCGGTCATGTCTACATAGTTCTCGAACCCGTAGGGTCCGCACGCTTCAAGTTCTGTGATGATCGGTATTATGAGTTTTTGTGTTTTGATGTACCGAAGGTAGTTCGGAGTCCCGGATATGATCACGGACATGACGAGGAGTCTCGAAATGGTCGAGACGTAAAGATCGATATATTGGACGACTATGTTCGGACACCGGAAGTGTTTCGGGAGGTTTCGGACATATACCGGAGTACCGGGGGGTTACCGAAACCCCCCGGGGAGTGTAATGGGCCTATTGGGCCTTAGTGGAGAAGAGGAGGGGCGACCAGGGCAAGCCGCGCCCCCTTCCCCTCTAGTCCGAATTGGACAAGGAGGGGGGGCAGCGCCCCCCATTCCTTCCCCTCTCTCTCCTCCTTCCCCCTTCTCCTACTCCTACTAGGAAAGGAGGAGTCCTACTCCCGGCGGGAGTAGGACTCCCCCCTTGGCACGCCCTCCTCCTTGGCCAGCCACCTCCCCCTAGCTCCTTTATATACGGGGGCAGGGGGCACCCCAAGACACACAAGTTGATCATCGATCTCTCTTAGCCGTGTGCGTTGCCCCCTCCACCATAATCCACCTCGGTCATATCGTAGCGGTGCTTAGGCGAAGCCCTGCGTCGGTAACATCATCAACACCACCACCACGCCGTCGTGCTGACGGAACTCTCCCTCGAAGCTCTACTGGATCGTGAGTTCATGGGACGTCACCGAGCTGAACGTGTGCAGTCCGCAGAGGTGCCGTAACTTCGGTGCTGGGATCGGTCGATAGTGAAGACGTACAACTACATCAACCGCGTTGTCATAACGCTTCTGCTTACGGTCTACGAGGGTACGTAGATGACACTCTCCCCTCTCGTTGCTATGCATCACCATGATCTTGCGTGTGCGTAGGAAATTTTTTGAAAGTACTACGTTCCCCAATAGTGGCATCCGAGCCAGGTTTATGCGTAGATGTTATATGCATGAGTAGAACACAAGTGAGTTGTGGGCGATACAAGTCATACTACTTACCAGCATGTCATACTTTGGTTCGGCGGTATTGTTGGATGAAGCGGCCGGGACCGACATTACCCTTATGCTTACGCGAGACTGGTTCTACCGACGTGCTTTGCACACAGGTGGCTGACGGGTGTCTGTTTCTCCAACTTTAGTTGAACCGAGTGTGGCTACGCCCGGTCCTTGTGAAGGTTAAAACAGCACTAACTTGACGAAATATCGTTGTGGTTTTGATGCGTAGGTAAGAACGGTTCTTGCTCAGCCCGTAGCAGCCACGTAAAACTTGCAACAACAAAGTAGAGGACGTCTAACTTGTTTTTGCAGGGCATGCTGTGATGTGATATGGTCAAGACATGATGCTAAATTTTATTGTATGAGATGATCATGTTTTGTAACAGAGTTATCGGCAACTGGCAGGAGCCATATGGTTGTCGCTTTATTGTATGCAATGCAATCGCCTTGTAATTGTTTTTACTTTATCACTAAGAAGTTGCGATAGTCGTAGAAACAATAGTTGGCAAGACGACAACGATGCTACGATGGAGATCAAGGTGTCACGCCGGTGACGATGGTGATCATGACAGTGCTTTGGAGATGGAGATCAAAGGCACAAGATGATGATGGCCATATCCTATCACTTATATTGATTGCATGTGATGTTTATCTTTTATGTATCTTATTCTGCTTTGTTTGACGGTAGTATTATAAGATGATCTCTCACTAAATTTCAAGGTATAAGTGTTCTCCCTAAGTATGCACCGTTGCAAAAGTTCGTCGTGCCGAGATACCACGTGATGATCGGGTGTGATAAGCTCTATGTTCAAATACAACGGGTGTAAGCCAGTTTTACACACGCAGAATACTCGGGTTAAACTTGACGAGCCTAACATATGCAGATATGGCCTCGGAACACTGAGAACGAAAGGTCGAGTGTGAATCATATAGTAGATATGATCAACATAGTGATGTTCACCATTGAAAACTACTCCATCTCACGTGATAATCGGACATGGTTTAGTTGAGATGGATCACGTGATCACTTAGACGATTAGAGGGATGTCTATCTAAGTGGGAGTTCTTAAGTAATATGATTAATTGAACTTTGATTTATCATGAACTTAGTGCCTGATAGTATTTTGCTTGTCTATGTTGTTGTAGATAGATGGACCGTGTTGTTGTTCCGTTGAATTTTAATGCGTTCCTTGAGAAAGCAAAGTTGAAAGATGATGGTAGCAATTACACGGACTGGGTCCGTAACTTGAGGATTATCCTCATTGCTGCACAGAAGAATTACGTCCTGGAAGCACCGCTCGGTGCCAGGTGATACGTCTCCAACGTATCTATAATTTACGAAGTATTCATGCTATTATATTATCTGTTTTGGATGTTTATGGGCTTTACTAAACACTTTTATATTATTTTTGGGACAAACCTATTAACCGGAGGCCTAGCCCAAATTGCTGTTTTCTTGCCTATTTCAGTGTTTCGAAGAAAAGTAATATCAAACGGAGTCCAAACGGAATGAAACCTTCGGGAGAGTTATTTTTGGAAGGGAAGCAATCCAGGAGACTTGGAGTAGACGTCGGGGAAGCTTCGAGGAAGCCACGAGGAAGGGAGGCGTGCCCTACCCCCCTGGGCGCGCCCCCACCCTCGTGGTCCCCTCATGGCTCCCCTGACCGACTTCTTTCGCCTATATATGTCCATATACCCTAAAAACATCAGAGAGCACAATAGATCGGGAGTTCCACCGCCGCAAGCCTCTGTAGCCACCAAAAACCAATCGGGACCTGTTCCGGCACCCTGCCGGAGGGGGGATCCCTCACTGGTGGCCATCTTCATCATCCCGGTGCTCTCCATGACGAGGAGGGAGTAGTTCACCCTCGGGGCTGAGGGTATGTACCAGTAGCTATGTGTTTGATCTCTCTCTCTCTCTCTCGTGTTCTTGAGGTGGTATAATCTTGATGTACCATGAGCTTTGCTATTATAGTTGGATCTTATGATGTTTCTCCCCCTCTACTCTCTTGTAATGGATTGGGTTTTCCCTTTGAAGTGATCTTATCGGATTGAGTCTTTAAGGATTTGAGAACACTTTATGTATGTCTTGCATGTGCTTATCTGTGATGACAATGGGATATTCACGTGATCCACTTGATGTATGACAATGGCACTCGTTTTCATCTTGACTCTCCGGTAGAAACTTTGGGGCACTCTTTGAAGTACTTTGTGTTGGTTTGTATAGATGAATCTGAGATTGTGTGATGCATATCGTATAATCATACCCACGGATACTTGTGGTGACATTGGAGTATCTAGGTGACATTAGGGTTTTGGTTGATATGTGTCTTAAGGTGTTATTCTAGTACGAACCCTTGAATAGATCGATCCGAAAGAATAACTTTGAGGTGGTTTCATACCCTACAATAATCTCTTCATTTGTTCTCCGCTATTAGTGACTTTGGAGTGACTCTTTGTTGCAGGCTGAGGGACAGTTATATGATCCAATTATGTTATTATTGTTGAGAGAACTTGCACTAGTGAAAGTATGAACCCTAGGCCTTGTTTCACCGCATTGCAATACCGTTTACACTCACTTTTATCATTAGTTACCTTCTGTTTTTATATTTTCATATTACAAAAACCTATATCTACCATCCATATTGCACTTCTATCACCATCTCTTCGCCGAACTAGTGCACCTATACAATTTACCATTGTATTGGGTGTGTTGGGGACACAAGAGACTATTTGTTATTTGGTTGCAGGGTTGCTTGAGAGAGACCATCTTCATCCTACGCCTCCCACGGATTGATAAACCTTAGGTCATCCACTTGAGGGAAATTTGCTACTGTCCTACAAACCTCTGCACTTGGAGACCCAACAACGTCTACAAGAAGAAGGTTGTGTAGTAGACATCAAGCTCTTTACTGGCGCCGTTGCAGGGGAGGTGAGTGCTTGAAGGTATATTTTGTGTCCTTTGGATTTATTTCAACATTTACAATATCTTGGACTTCAATTTGCGTGAATTTGTGCCACTTATCCTAACCAAGCCACTTGACAACATTTACTTTGTAGGTGCGAGTGAACAAGTCCAGTACCAATTCCACTATTCTTTCATTTCACATTGAGTAACATGGGATACATCCTCAAATTTGGTAAAAGGTAGCTTGGTATTGTTTATCTCATTTCCTACTCACCTTTGCTCGATTCTTGTGATGGATAGGAAAAGCACATCATTTCCGGTCTACAACCACGACGACGAGTTCGATGCCATGATGAACTTCATCAATGCCAAGATGGACAAGCACATGGAGGAGCTCAGAGCCCTCATCAACACTGGCACGAGGTCTTCCTCATCTTCTAGAAGACACTCAAGTCCAAAGACTCCCGAGCTACCATCTTCGGCGACAACACGCGGCCATCGACACCAACAAGACCATGAAGAGCGACCTGCCGGACGCGTGTTTGCTTCTCTGCCAACCTTGTGCACATGGGTCCCGGTGCACACGGTCTCCTACCCCCGTGCGCACGGGCCATACAGAACAACACCATCAACCCCAAGGTTGCGGCTTCTTCAACAACATTGGCATCTTCGCCAAGTGACTTCAAGGCATCTTCGCCTTCGGATGTACGACATCTTCGCCTACTCCACGAGCTCAAGTCCACTACTTCCACGAGCTACTTCGACTTCGCCAACACCGATGAGATCCCATTCTTTGGGACTCATGACCATGAAGAATACCTCAAGTGGGAGAACAAGATGGAAAACTACCTCAAACTACAACAAGTCCCCTCCAAAGATCAAGTGAAGTGTGCCACAAGTACTATTGGGCCCGTGCGACTGGGGGTACCCAAGCCCGTTTGCATGTGGCCCAGTGCATGGTGCGAGTCCGGGGCCTAGTGGCTAGCCCACCAGCAAGCTTCTTGAGCAAGACCCTCCCGAGGCCCCCGCCTAGCGAGGCGCACGACAGCGAGCATCATCAGGTGCTTCGCGAGGCCCTCTCGCAAGGTGGCTTCCCAAGGCTGCCTCTGGAGGCCCCTCGCGGGGGCGACCAAGTCAAGAGTCGTTCCACAGAGTCGCGCGGCCCTGCATCTTTACATGGGTGACGCGTGTGGCGACAAGCGTTGCCAGAGCCCGTGCGGACAGGCGCGGATGTGGAGGCTTTCCTCGTTTGTGCTAAGGGGGCAAGGCCATCCACCTGTTCCCAAAGCAATCCCCAAAGGTTGCTGATTCGGTGCAAGAGGATGAAGACGACGGGTGCGCCAGGACAGAGGTCATCACCGAGCCCATCGGTGCATCATAGATGGTGGCTTTGCAGGCAAAGACCACTTTTGTCAGGATATACTGCGCCCATGTCCCCTTTCAAACTGGCCGTTGCGGCAACCCTTCCCGCCAAGTGTTTTCGGGGGGGGGGGGGGGAGAGGACCAAGGCAAGTATAAAAGAGGGCAGGGTGCCGTCGTAGAGTGGATCGACTCTTTGGACCCTCACATCATTGTATTCTGATTCTCCCTCGCGAGAGCAATCCATCCACAAGCAGGAGTAAGGTCTTACACCGAAAGGTGGCCCAAACCTGGGTAACTTCCATGTCCACTATTCTTACTCTCTAGCTCGAGCCCGCCAGAGCATCGCCGTGAGGTTTTTAGGTCGCGAGAAAGAGTTGAGCGGTAGTAGCGAGCGCACCCTAGAGTTCAAACCTCTTGGGTCCCCGGAGCCCCGATTTTGACAAGTACCTTCCATGACTACATGTCGACAAGGTGGCTTAACACATTTTCGAAGAGCTTCAACATGAGTTGGACCAAGACGAAGAAAGTGATGCGGCAAGAATTTGTGTCTTCCACCTACATGGAACATCTTCAACACCAATTGGAGAACAACATACAGGGATCCAAGTCCCTTGACGAGTACTTCAAGGAGATGTCGAAAGCCTTGCGATGAGCTAGTGTGGACGAACCCATTTGGATGAAGTTCTACTTCATGATAGGATTGAACAAAAACATCGCCAAGACTCTCTACATCATTAACTACGAGTCCCTTGACGACATGTACTTTGGTGCTCTCAACGCGGAAAGAGGACTCATGAAGGCCAAGTCTACTCGACCCCAAGCACACTTCGCAATGACCATGCTCCAAGAGGCCAAGCATGAGGCTAGTACCACCAAGATCAGGCTCCCAAGTTCGACTTCACCGCCATTCCTCTTTGTCACATTAATAATGCCGAGTCTACTACGACTCTTTTTGAAGACGGTGCGGCGACGACTACGACTTGGGAGCCAATCAAGGATCAAGATTTGGAGGCGACTGACACAGTGACGAGCAAGGATGATGCTTCCATATTTGGAGGCGAGAGTGATGATGTGCCATCTTTGGTCTTCATCCACGGCGATGACTACGAGAAGGTTGAGCAAGGGATTTTCCTTTTGACCAATGAGGCATATGGTGATGAGTTGAGTGACTTGTGCATCCATATTGAGAGTGAGAGTCTCACAGCCCTAGCTTAGTACTTGCCTGTCATTGCTTAACCTTCCATGCATCATGTTAAAATATCTGAAACTTGAAATGGGGATTGATAAACCCTAGCAGCGAATGAAATTAAACTATGGTCAAAATAAAATCTTTTTCAATTAACCCAAAATGCCCTTTGAAAATGTTCGTGGCTTCTGATAAAGATGAAAACCTCTGCCAAAAATGATTAACATATTTTTGGGTCATTTCTGGATTTTTGAATTAACACAAAAGTATTTGAATTGGAGCCATTAAAATCTATATATATTTTTAATGGTCCAAATATTCTGAAGTTATTTGTGGAGCTCTGGGATAATTCAGTTAACCTCCAAAATAGTTTTCTAAATTTATTAAAGTGATTTAGTGTCTAAACCAAATCAAAACAGAGAAACAAAATAGAAAAAAACAGAAGGAAAATAAAACAGAACAAAACTTACATGTAGCTTACCTGTGCGGCCTGCTACTGTAGCTGGCCGGCCCAGCCCACCTGGCGCTGCCAGTCGTTGTCCACCTCGCGCCAGAAGGACGCGGGCGTGATACGTGTCTCCAATGTATCTATAATTTTTTTATTGTTCCATGCTGTTTTATTATCAATCTTGGAAGTTTTATAATCATTTTATAGTCATTTTATATATATTTTTGTACTAACCTATTGACATAGTGCCAAGTGCCAGTTGCTATTTTTTCCATGTTTTTTACATCGCAGGAAATCAATATCAGACGGAGTCCAAATGCAATGAAACTTCACGATGATTTTTTATGGACCAAAAGGAAGAAGTTGGGCACTGGTTGCACCTGGGGGAGTCCCGAGGAGGGGACAACCCACTAGGGCGCGCTAGGAGGCCCAGGCGTGCCCTGGTGGGTTGTGCCCACCTCGGGTGCCCCCCGGATCGCCTCTTTTCTCTATAAATACCCCAAAAATCCCAGAACCCTAGAAGCGACGACGAAATATTCATCCAGCCGCCGCAGAGTCTAGAACCACCAGATCCAATCTAGACACCATCTCGGATGGGGTTCACCACCTCCATTGGTGCCTCTCCGATGATGTGTGAGTAGTTCTTTGTAGACCTTCAGGTCCGTAGTTAGTAGCTAGATGGCTTTCTCTCTCTCGCTGAATTCTCAATACAATGGTCTCTTGGAGATCCATATGATGTAACTCCTTTTGCGGTGTGTTTGTTGGAATCTGATGAACTTCGAGTTTATGATCAGTTATATCTTTTTATATCCATGAAAGTTATTTGAGTTTCTTTGATCTCTTATATGCATGATCTCTTGTAGCCTCGTATTTCTTCTCCGATATTTGGGTTTTGTTTGGCCAACTTGATCTATTTATCTTGCAATGGGAAGTGGTGCCAGTAGTGGGTTCGATCTTACGGTGCTTGATCCAAGTGACAGAAAGGGAACCGATACGTATGTATCGTTGCTACTAAGGATAAAAAGATGGGATCTATATCTACGGAATAGATAAACGGATCTTGTCTACATCATGTCATCATTCTTATTGCATTACTCCGTTCTTCCATGAACTTAATACACTAGATGCATGCTGGATAGCTGTCGATGTGTGGAGTAATAGTAGTAGATGCAGGCAGGAGTCTGTCTACTAATCTTGGACGTGATGCATATGTAATGATCATTGCCTGGATATCGTCATAATTATTTGAAGTTCTATCAATTGCCCAACAGTAATTTGTTTACCCACCGTTTGCTATCTTTCTCGAGAGAAGCCACTAGTGAAACCTACGGCCCCCGGGTCTTCTTTCTCATATATTTGCTTGCGATCTACTTTTCCTTTGCATTTTTATTCTGATCTATTAAACCAAAAATATGAAAAATACTTTGCTGCACTTTATTTTATTTGCGATCTATTATTTCAATCTACTACCAATTTCTAGCATCGTTACCCGAAAGGGATTGACAACCCCTTCAACACGTCGGGTTGCGAGGTGTTGTTATTTGTGTGCAGGTGTTGTTTACGTTGTGTTGCTTGGTTCTCCTACTGGTTCGATAACCTTGGTTTCTTCACTGAGGGAAAAACCTACCTTCGTTATGCTACATCATCCCTTCCTCTTTGGGGAAATACCGACGTAGTCCTAGCAAATAGGAGCTTTTCTGGCGCTATAGTCAGAGAGCGATCAAAAGGATTTTCTGGCTCCGTTGCTGGGGAGGATCTTTGACATAACCAGGTTCCTACTCACATATCTCATCTCCTCGCAACTTATATTATTTGCCATTTGCCTCTCATTTTCCTCTCCCCCGCTTCACAATAATTTGCCGTTGTATTTGCCTCTCTTTTTCCGTTCGCCGTTTTCTCGTCAGATTTGTTTTTGTTTGCAATCGTGTGTACTAAATTTGCTTGTGTTGCCATGTGCCTTTTATATTCTTGCATCTTTGCTTGCTAAAAATCTATTAATATGGATCCCCATCCACTTGCTAATCTTTTTAAAATATCCAATCATGATGAACCAATTGCTAGTGATTTGAGTGCACTAGATTATCTTTATGAAGTTTTACTTGAGATTCGTGAATCTGAAAATTGTGATGAAGAAATTTCTGAAGTTATTCATGATAGCTCCTTGAATGAAAAGCATAACTGCAATGATTTTACTATAAATTCTATTAATGTCAATTGTGCTAATAATATGCAAAACCCCAAGCTTGGGGATGCTAATTTTGCTATGTCGAATACTTGTTGTAATGATCATGATTGGGGTGATTCTTCTTATGATCTTGAAAATTTATTTAAGCCTCATGATGAATATGTTTGCAATAATATTGAAAGTGGGTTTGGAAGAGTGTCAACCTTAGGTAAAAGTAATCCCACATATTTGGAGAGTGTTCAATCTCGTGATTTTTTTCATGAAAGTGGGTTTGGAGAGGTCATGACTTTATTTGATGATAATCTCACTATTTTGGAAGAGTGTTAACTTTGCATGCATGTGGATCATGAAGAGAATATTTTATGTGATAGTTATATTGTTGAATTTTATTATGATACTACATGTAATTATTATGAGAGAGGGAAATATGGTTGTGGAAATCTTCATGTTACTAAGTTACTTCTCTTCATGTTGAGATTGCTAATGTTTCTTTCTTCTTCCTTGCATATACTAGATCTTGCTTGTCTTGCTAAATAGTTTTCCTATAAAATTCCTATGCATAGGAAGTATGTTAGACTTAAATGTGGTTGTCACATGTTTCATGATGCTCTCTTTGTGTTTCAATTACTATCTTTCATGTGAGCATCAATGAAATCTTATGCCTAGCTAAGGGCGTAAAACTATAGCGCTTGTTGGGAGGCAACCCAATGAATAAATTTTATTTTTGCTTTTTGCTTTATATTCTTGAGTTTTAACACAATTATGCTACTGTTATGATTGTGTTTTTTATGTTTTAATTAGTATTTGTGCCAAGTAAAGCCTTTAGGATCTTCTTGGGTGATAGTTGTTTGATCTTGCTGAAAAAGACAGAAACTTTGTGCTCACGAAAATATTTTTCATAAATCACAAAAAAGATATTTTGATCTGATTCTTTTTGAAGAAGATTAATTTACAAATTTCCCTGATCTTCCTAATTTGGTAGAATTTTTGGAGTTCTAGAAGTATTCACAAAAGTCAGATTACTACAGACTGTTCTGTTTTGATAGATTCTGTTTTCTTTGTGTTGTGTGCTTATTTTGATGGCTCTATTGTTTTCTTTGATGAGTTTTTGCCATAGAAAAGTTGGAATACTGTAGATATAATACAAAAACAAAATAATAATTGGTTTTATACAGCACTTATAGTAGTGATTTATTTTTCTTACACTAACAGATCTCACAAAGGTTTTGTTGAGTTTTGTGTGATTGAAGTTTTCAAGTTTTGGCTTATCTTACGATGGATGAAGGAAGGATGTAAGAGCCTAAGCTTGGGGATGCCCCGGCATCCCAAGCTATTATCCAATAATGAGCAACCAACTAAGCTTGGGGATGCCCCCGAGTGGCATCCCCGCTTTCTTCCAACAACTATCGGTATTTTACTCGAGGCTATATTTTTATTCGTCACATGATATGTGTTTTGCTTGGAGCGTCTTGTATGATATGAGTCTTTGCTTGTCTTATTTTGTGTTTTAAGTCATCAATCCTTGCTGGACACACCTATTTGAGAGATCTAAAATTATATCATGACTTGTTAGAATTGCTCTCTGTGATTCACTTAAATCTGTTATGAGCTAGGACTTGCTCTAGTGCTTCTCTTATATCTTTTTGAGCACGGTGTGCTTTGTTATTTTTGAAGAAATTCTCTCTTGCTTCACTTAGATTTATTTGAGAGTTAGTAAAATTTTGAAGAAATTCTCTCTTGCTTCACTTAAATTATTTTGAGAGAAAGAAAATTTGTTATGCTCATGATCTTCACTTATATTTGTTTGAGCTTATGAAAAGCAACACATGAAAATTAGTACCAAAGTGATAGATATCCAAGAAGGATAAAGTAAAAAAATGTCATGAAGATCATTGGACAAAATAAACTTGATTCTTAGTAATAGTTTTGAGATATGATGATGTGATATGTGAGTTATGTTGATGAGTAATTGTGTTCTAGTAAGAATATTGGTGTTAAGGTTTGTGATTCCCTATGCAAGTATGAAAGTCAATAGTCATGCAATGAAAATTATATCCTACTTGTGGTGCATTATTCAGTGTTAATTATGCTTAATGCTTGGTTATGAGATTATTCGTTTCTTGGTTGGTCGCTTCTCAATCTTTTTGCTAGCCTTCATTTTGCACTAAGTATGACCTCTACTTGTGCATCCAAAATCATTTAAACCAGTTTTGCCACATGAGTCCACTATATCTACCTATATGTGGTATTCTTTTGCCGTTCTAAGCAAATTTGCATGTGCCCTCTCTAATTTTCAAAATAAACTTCTCTTTAGTGTGTTTGTTTCGCTCGCGAAACGGTAACGGGTGGCTAATATTTTCCATGCTGGATGTGTTATTCTCACGATGAGTGTTTATTCACTTGTCATTGCATGAGAGTAAGGCAAATGTTTTAGGGATGCACAGTCCCGAAATGCAAAAATGAATTACTTATGTTGTCAAATAATAAATTCCTTGGAAAGTGTTGGTATGGAGGGCACCCGTGGATACGGTTAGCCATGGAAAGTGAAAGTATGGTGGAAAAAGGAATAAACTTTATTTTCTGTTTGGGAACCGCCTATGGCATATCTAGCATGGAAAGTGCTGGGAGCTCTGACTCATTTTTGTTAGTGGGATGGATACACCTCCTAAAATGTTTTTATCTCTAATTTTTTCGCTTTGAGCTCTGGCACCTCTACAAATCCCTACTTCCCTCTGCGAAGGGCCTTTCTTTTACTTTATGCAATTTTTATTTTGAATTTGAGTCTCCATCCTCTCTTACAAAAGCACCAACTAAGAGGAAATATGATCACACTTAAGTATTGGGTGTAGCTAATATTCGAGTGTGTTTCATGAATGGTTCAATGTTTGAGCATGATGGGCTAGGGATAACTTATTTTAGCATTGATATTTTGAAAGACATGGTTGCTTGTTGATATGCTTGAGTACCTAAATTATTATGTCAGAACTAGACTATTGCTTTGAATCACATAAAAGTCCAAATGTCCATGCTATAAATAAAAGAATATGATATGCCATGATGAACAACACTCCACATCAAAAATTCTGTTTTTATCACTTACCTACTCAAGGACGAGTAGGAGTTAAGCTTGGGGATGCTGATACGTCTCCAACGTATCTATAATTTTTGATTGTTCCATGTTGTTTTATTATCAATCTTGGATGTTTTATAATCATTTTATAGTCATTTTATATCTTTTTTGGTACTAACCTATTGACATAGTGCCAAGTGCCAATTGCTGTTTTTTCCATGTTTTTTACATCGCATGAAATCAATATCAGACGGAGTCCAAATGCAACGAAACTTCAGGATGTTTTTTTATGGACCAAGAGGAAGAAGTTGGGCCATGGTTGCACCTGAGGGGAGTCCCGAGGAGGGGACTACCCACCAGGGCGCGCCAAGAGGCCCAGGCGCGCCCTGGTGGGTTGTGCCCACCTCGGGTGCCCCGGACCGCCTCTTTGCTCTATAAATACCCCAAAAATCCCAGAACCCTAGAAGCGTCGACGAAATATTCATCTAGCCGCCGCAGAGTCCAGAGCCACCAGATCCAATCTAGACACCATCTCGGATGGGGTTCACCACCTCCATTGGTGCCTCTCCGATGATGCTTGAGTAGTTCTTTATAGACATTCAGGTCCGTAGGTAGTAGCTAGATGGCTTTCTCTCTCTCTCTCTCTCTCTCTCTCTCTCTCTCTCTCTCTCTCGCTGAATTCTCAATACAATGGTCTCTTGGAGATCCATATGATGTAACTCTTTTTGCGGTGTGTTTGTTGGGATCTAATGAACTTCGAGTTTCTTTGATCTCTTATATGCATGATATCTTAAAGCCTCGTATTTCTTCTCCGATATTTGGGTTTTGTTTGGTCAACTTGATCTATTTATCTTAGAATGGGAAGAGGTGCCCGATAGTGGGTTCGATCTTATGGTGCTTGATCCAAGTGACAGAAAGGGAACCGACACGTATGTATCATTGCTACTAAGGATAAAAAGATGGGATCTATATCTACGCAATGGATAAGCGGATCTTGTCTACATCATGTCATCTTTATTATTGCATTACTCCGTTTTTCCATGAACTTAATACACTAGATGCATGCTGGATAGTGGTCGATGTGTGGAGTACTAGTAGTAGATGCAGGCAGGAGTCGGTCTACTAATCTTGGACGTGATGCCTATGCAATGATCATTGCCTGGATATCATCATAATTATTTGAAGTTCTATCAATTGCCCAACAGTAATTTGTTTACCCACCGTTTGCTATCTTTCTCGAGAGAAGCCACTAGTGAAACCTATGGCCCCCGGGTCTTCTTTCTCATATATTTGCTTGCGGTCTACTTTTCCTTTGCATTTTTATTCAGATCTATTAAACCAAAAATACAAAAATACTTTGCTGCACTTTATTTTATTTGCGATCTATTATTTCAATCTACTACCAATTTCTGGCATCGTTACCCGAAAGGGATTGACAACCCCTTTAACACGTCGGGTTGCGAGGTGTTGCTATTTGTGTGCAGGTGCTGTTTACGTTGTGTTGCTTGGTTCTCCTACTGGTTTGATAACCTTGGTTTCTTCACTGAGGGAAATACCTACCTTCGCTGTGCTACATCATCCCTTCCTCTTTGGGGAAATACCGACGTAGTCCTAGCAGACAGGAGCTTTTCTGGCGCTATAGTCAGAGAGCGATCAGGGCGCGTTCCCGGCGCGTGCACGCCACCTCCTGCTTCCATCACTACGCGTCGGCCCTTCTAGCATCGCCACGCGCCCCCTTGGTCCCCTTTTACCTTCCCCTCTCTCCCTGGACCTTCTCCCCTCATCTATCTCTTGACCCCAAGCATGACCGAGAACCGCCGTCGTTGCCGTTCGCCGTAGTCACAGCCACTGCCTCCCCCTCGACCCCTCGACGTGTCCCAAAGCTCCTCCACGACCTCTTCTTCATCTCCATCGAGCTACACGTCGCCGGGCGCCCTGCCTCGTCGTCACTCCCGTCCTCTTCAACCTCGGATGCCCGAGATCACCAGCGCCCGTTCGCCATCTCCGACTCCTCCCCGAGCCCGCTTTGACGCCTGCTGCAACCGCCGTGAGGCCCTCTTTCTCCTCCCCAGTCCTCTGTTGTTGACCTGCCTATCAATCGTGGCCAAGCTCGCCGCCACCGTCCATGGCGCCGCCGCGGCCACAGCTGCTGCCACCCGCATCCGAGCACATCAGCGCGCTCAACGCACCCCTAGGAGAAAGTTGCACACACCAGCTCCTCCCCTAGTGCACCGTAGCCCCGTTTCCTTCAACGTCCGAACTCCGGCGTCCCCGTGACCAACCACTTGCACCACTGGATGCGGCGCTTCCCCAGCTACGCGTAGCACATCTCCGCTGTCGATTTGGTTACTGAAGGACCAAATTCGAGCCCCTCCATCGCGTCTGGCCTCGCCAGGGTCGAGTCGCCGGCGGGTTTGACCCGAGTTGTCCAGGGTTTGACCCCTTGGGTCACTGACATGCGAGGCCCAGCCCTGCTAATCACGTAGTTATGGTTAGTTAATTTAGGATTAGACACAGAGTCACTAACATGTGGGCCCCAGTGTCAGGTTTAACCTGGACCGCCCTTGTTGACTTGTTGACGTCACACCGACCTCATGCTGACGCAGTTAACAATTTTCTGGATTAAAAATAATTCAGGAAATTTCAAAAAAGTTTTAAACATCTAAAAATCATAGAAAATAATATGTAACTCCAAATGAAATAAATTATATATGGAAAATTATCAGGAAAAATCCAATCTATCCATTTATGCTATTTTCATGCATGTCTGAACAACTTAAAGTTGCTGTATAAGACAATTTGAATTAATGGCTTTTCAAATGCCTTATGTGGAGTTTGAATTTGAATGTGTTCAAACCAACTTCATTTAAGTTTTTTCTAGTTGCATTAGCTCAAATCACAGCATGTTGCCATGTCATGACCATGCATCATACTGTTGCATCACATTGATTGTGTTCCCTCTTGTTTGCTGGTGTTTGTTCCCCCTCAGTAGACGTTGTTCCGATGATGAGTTCGATGACACCGATGAAGAGCTATTACTATCTTCAGAAGTGCTTGGCAAGCAAACCCCCTTTGAGCACCTCGATACAATCCCACTCTCTCGCTTATGCTCTCTTTTACTGCATTAGGACAACAACGATTCAATTGTTACATGCTGCGATAGTTGAGCCCCTTTCCTCTGCATGACCTGTCTTTGCCATAGTAAATAGTTGAAAGCCACTAGCATGAGTAGGAGTGTTTTGAGCCATACTGTGCCTACTCATTTATGCTTGCTTTTTATGCATGCTAGTTCTTAGAGTTGTGTCAGGTCTGATTCATCAGGGATGAATTGGAATGTGGTCATCTTGCCCTACTGTAGAGAGCTAGGTGTGTGAACACGATTTGGTAAAGGTAGCGATGAGAGGCCATATAGGAGTACATGGTGGGTTGTCTCATTGAAACCGTCCTCGGGAACTGAGTTCTGGGTTTGTGATCCAAGACAGTTACTACCACAAATTTGGCTCTGGGCACTCAAATCTCTCTCGACTTATTAACCCCCCTATCCTCTGTCCAGGAGTTGCATGTAGTTTCTGGTGTTTGTAGTATACTGGAGGCCGTGCGCAGCGTTGACCCTAGTGGCGGGCTCTGATGTGGCAGGTACGTGGCATGGTGTACTGGGATGCCCGTTTGGTGCCTCAGAACCCTGCACACATCGCTCGGGGCCGTAGTGGAAACCTCGGCCGGACTCCTTGCGGGTGGAACCTGAATAGGCGATAAACCTGGACTAGAGATTTGTATGGTTAGTCAGGTCATGGCCGACACCCTTGCTGGGCTTCTTCTTGAAGGTTGCCGAGTACATGTCGTGTAAATGGCGATAAGTGGTGAGGGCGTGTGTGAAGAAGTACACCCCCTGCAGGGTTATATATGATCTATTCGAATAGCCGCGTCCGCGGTAATGGACTACTGGGTTGCTTATGCAGTTCATAGACAAGTGAAAGTGGATACTCTAAAATGCGCAAGATAAGCGTGAGTGCTATGGATGGCCGTCTCGTAGGGAGATGGGAGCCGATCCATAGTGGTGTATTGATATGGTGAATATGTGTACTCGTGTGCGCCACCTCAAAAGAGTTACCAGCAGTCGTAGTACAGGATAGCAACTGAGTCAAAGCTGGTTTGCATCAGTTAAACTCCACCACCCCCCTTTGTTGATACTGATGCATATGTAGCTAGTTCTGATGTAAGTCTTTCTAGGTAACTTTGTACTCACGTTTGCTTAATATATGTTTTTGGAGAGAGACTTCAGTCTCACTAGTAGTTCTGTGTGGACTTCGATGTTTAGCTTGTTACCTCACCTACGATCTTATACTCTTGGGAGGGTCTTGTAGATAGCCAGGCTTCTCTAGCCTTTTTCATTTGTAGTTGTCTGTACTCAAACATGTTAAGCTTCCGTTGTTTGTATGCTCTGTATGTTGGGTCATGTGACCCCTATTTGTAATAAATGTTATGTGGCTCTTCTGGGCCTTTATCTATATGAGTTGTTGAGTTATGTTGTGATGCCATGTTGTACATCACATACTTGCATGTTATGCATACATGTAACGTGTATTGCTTTGTGTGGGATAGTTGTTTACTCTTGGTAGCCTCTCTTAAGGGGAAATGTCTCCTAGTGCTTCCACTGAGCCCTGGTAGCTTGCTACTGCTCCGGAACACATGGGACGATCGGCATGTCTCCTTGTTTGTTTATGTGTCTGTCCCAACGGGGAAATGTCATGTGGTGCTTACCGGAGTCCTGCTAGCTTGCTACAGTCCGGTTTCACTCGCTGCTGACCGACACATGCATTGCTGGGTCATGTATGCCTGCCCCTGTAAGTTAGTGCCACCTTGGGTTTACGACTAGTCATGTCGGCCCAGGTTCTCGGTCATATGGATGCTAGCGACACTATCATATACGTGAGGCCAAAGGCGCAAATGGTCCTGGGCTAGGTAAGGTGGCACCCGTGGGGATACCGTGCTTGAGGCCGCAAAGTGATATGATGTGTTACATGCTAGATTGGTGTGACTTAGGATCGGGGTCCTAGCAGCTTTGGTATCAGAGCCTGACTGCCTGTAGGATTACCAAGCCAAACTGGTCGAAGTTGTGTCTAGAAATGCTTTAGTTATATAAGGGAATTGATTGCGGAAGGGAACATAAGGCTCTTTTTACTCCTCTACCTCATGTCATTCTGATCTGAGTCACCCTCCTCTTTCCTACGGGGATTAAGAACTAGGCTTCTCATTCTTCTATCAGGATCACGTGTTACTAATCCATAGACTTATAGGAGTGATGGATTCAAGTCTCAGTTTAGTTTCTACTTCCTCCGTGTGTTAACAGTTCCGAAACCTTGAGATGATGATGTTGAGTGGTTATGCCACCATTTTGCAGGATGTCCCAAATATTTTTGAGCATTTACAGCCGTTATGTTGTCCGAGTCATCCCAGGTTTCTAAATAGTCTGATGCACTTGCAAATCTTTCCTTCATGTTCCCGATGTCCTTTTGGGCCAGATTAAGCACACTAATCAGTGTGTTGAGGTACTCCATTGCCTCGACATATATATTAAAGCTATTATTATGACACTTGGGTATCTTACAGAACCACCTAGTAATCTAGCCATGTTTTGTGTTCCCAGTATGATGATTCTGGCCATCATTCTCGAAAGCATCCCGTGATGCCACTTAGTTAGTAGGCATTCTATTTCTGGGTTATTAACCTAAGATTCATTCTACTTACTTCCTGTTGATAGTGTTTGCTCGTTCCTTTAGGATATTGGTAATCTTTGTGATAGTTTTCGAGGTCCGTGGTATATCATTCTTCCAATCCCATGAACCATTATGGCAGAAGTTCTTTTGAACCAAAAGATCACAACCAAAGTGCTCTTGGTGAGTTCCCCATTCTACATTGTGAATCTGCTAGTCCTTCCTCTTCTGCATGGGTTATTCGGCAAAAATATGTTGAACTTGTTCGACATACTAACCTATGCATCTATAACTTGGAAAGTTACATGTTCCTTTGAGTTGTCCTTCTTAAGTTGTACTCCGACCATCATCTATCAATTGCTAGTCAAGAGTATGTGTGCATTCGTGTTCATCGATGCATGTTACTCTTGTGGTCCGTCAAACCATTCCATTTTGGAATGACTAGGAGAAACAAACTCCAGTACCTAGTCCATTCCGAGGATTGAGTCAAAGTAGTTGTATTCCACAGATCAAAATGTCCATCCAGCTTTTGTTTTGTTCTACCTTGGGGTATTACCATCTTTATGTCAAGAATGTCATGGCAATTACACCACCTCCTATGAACTCTTGATACAGTGATAATTCTCGCCATCATCGTTCATTCCTTGGTCTCCGTGTTATTGTAACCAGAATACCGACAAGTGAATTGTGATGTGTGAAATCAATACTCCTAGCAACTCTGTTGCTTGGTAGCTAATGGACAATAATCTCATTCCTAACGTGATGGTTATTGAATCATCGTTCTAAGATTGATCGTGCTACCTAGTCCATTTTCCCTGGCGCACTCTTCGATCAATGAGTTAGGACTGCGTCAATCCCTCGCTCTTTTGATCATGTCATCTTGCGCTAAAAAGCAAGATTGTTCTCGAGCTTAATAACATATCAGTGGTTCGTGATTTTTCGAATATATTCTTGGAAGTATTACTATATTGTTCCCTGGTCATTATGATGAATTCGTGATCAAGTTGGTTATCCCTATAACCACCTTTTCTCCAAGAATCTGTGTTGGATACCCTTGAGCTAGTTGGCTAATCTGAAACAACAACTTGGAGTTTGTTCCGAAGGGATATCTTTGTGTGTGTGTTGAAGAAAGATGTTATCTTCATCGATTGATCCTCATGATCAATTGTTGGGTCTATTATCTTGTCCAAACTTTGATTTGAGTATGGGCTGTCATCAAATCAAACCAGTACCAATGATGTTCGTAATGTTGTCTTACTCGTGGATGTTTTCCTCGAGCACACATCAATATATACTATTGGTCTGACCAATGGTAACACCTTGCTCACATAGTTCTGGAATTCCATCTTCGTGGAATTTTGATGAATTGTTATTGAGCCCATCGGCAACATTCTTGTCTTCTTCATGACTCGTGTTGAACATTAAGCTAGTGTTGGAAACTTGTGTTAGCATTTTCTTCGTGCTATCTCATGAAGTATATGTTTGATGTAAGGAGTGACTTCCTCTATTTCATATGCATTTGGTGTAAGTTGCCACCGTGAGTTCGAGGAAGTTTGTTTTGCTTCCTCTGGAATCATCCCAAGTCAGTCATGTATATGTGTGAAGTATTCTATGGTTTGGAGATTTGCAACCTTCATTCTATATGTATCCCTAGCACACAAAGTCACTGATTGATTTGTTCAAGGAGGAGAAGTCTATGCTTGGGATCTAATCCATGGACTTGCGTAGAAACTTAGGTATCCCTGATGATGGATCCTAACCAGAACTCGGTAGTGTTTTATTGTGAGACTACTATGTGGGCATGCTTGTCTGGGACAGCGTGTACACATGTGTGTAGCAGAACCAGCTCATGTTTTGGAGCTTACTACCGTAGTTCATTTCCCGAAAATCTCGCAACATTATCTCATCGAATTGTGTTGCAAAATTTCCTTTTCAGACACGCGGATGTCTGGAATATCCTATTACCAACCAGATCTGAATCTCAGACAAATATGATGGTTGGAACATTCCCAACATTTGCGTTTTGCCCCCAGCTTGCACCGCCATTGTGCCAATTTCCCATGGGCTGCCCTTCTCAGTAATTGATGTTGAGGATCATCTTAAAAAGTGGTCCTACCATGGGTCCCATCCATTTCTGATGATAAGCAAAAATCACTCATTGCGTTGTCTTCAACAAGGTAGTCCACACCATCCATCCTAGTCCGAGTATGTCATTCTCTCGGACTCCTTAAAATGATCGATTGTGATTTGCCTTAGCCTGGTATAAAGAGTTTCAATGATCTTTGAATTAAAAGTAATTCTTTTTGCCACTTCAAAGAATAATTCTATGAGTCGCCTTCCCTAAGGTGCCCCGATATGGAATCATAGCAATTCATATCCTTGCTACTCTGAAACCATGCACCATCTTACTTAAACGTGGAATTGTTGCTTACCAAATTGAACCTCCGTCGTCTGTCCTTCCATCCATCCTGATGTGTGTTTGGACGTCTCAGCTGAAGAGGTGTTCTATCACTACAGGAATCAGCTACTTTGCCGTCTGCCACGGCAGTCGGCAAAGGCAAGGATGGCGGACGGCAAAGGCCTTTGCCGTCTGCCGCGAACGGCAAAAGGCTCCGGCAAAGGAGGCTACGGTAAAGAGCTTCTTTGCCGTCTGCTTTCTGAAGCGGACGGCAAAGGGGCCTTTGCCATCAGCGGCTGACGGCAAAGAAAGCCGACGGCAATAAATGTGCTGTTAGTCCGTTAGGTGGCTAACGGCAGTCTTTGCCGTCCGTGGCTGACGGCAAAGAGCATCAAGCCTTTGCCGTCTGCCACTGTAGGCAAACTGACCAAATGGGTCAGCTGCCAGGAAGCACAGGTGGCTGCCACGTGGCTTCTTTGCCGTCCGCGGCGGACGGCAAAGGGCCCGTTCCCGTCGGTGGCAGACGGCAAAGAGCCTGCATTGCCTCTTTTTTCTGTTTTTTCTTATACCCTACCATTTTCACAGCAAAATAGATGATACATATATATTTTTCACATGGCAAGTTCACAGCAAACATATGAGATATCCAACACATATAATTTCATCATACATGCATAGTTCCATCAACCATACATAGCAAGTTCCACATACATGCATCCAACCATACATATTACAATAGTGTCATCCTACCATACATGCATAGTTCATGGATACAAAAGAAACATAGTTCATCCAAACAAGCACTCCATCTATTAAAAACACAAATGGAAAAGAAGCACTCCATCCATGCAAGCTTCCGTGAATTAAATCAAATCTGCAAAATGATAAACAAGATGTTAGAAAAAGAAGAAGAAAATGAAGAAGAAGAAGAAGAAGAAGAAGAAGAAGACTATAAGAAGTAAGCATACTTAAGTAAAATGGAGCTAACCTAGAAGAAAATGAAGAAGAAGAAGAAGAATACTAGAAGAAGACTAGAAGAATACTTGAAGAAGAAGAAGAAGACTATAATTAAGCTTATTATGTAAACTTGGTAATTTTGTGCTAACATAAGTAATTTTGGAGTTAACCTATAGGAAACTAAGCATATTTGAGATAACTTAGCATATTAGAGCCAACTTAGGTAAAATAGAGCCAACCTAGCTAATTATGCCATCTTTGAGTGAACTAAGCATATTAGAGCTAACTTATAGCTAACTTATGTCATTTTGGAGAAGAAGAAGAAGAAGAAGAAGACTATAAGCTTATTATGTAAACTTGGTCATTTTGTGCTAACATAAGTAATTTTGGAGCTAACCTATAGGAAATTAAGCATAGTAGAGATAACTTAGCATATTAGAGCCAACTTAGGTAAAATGGAGCCAACCTAGCTAATTATGCCATCTTTGAGTGAACTAAGCATATTAGAGCTAACTTATAGCTAACTTATGTCATTTTGGAGAAGAAGAAGAAGAAGAAGAAGAAGAAGAAGAAGAAGACTATAAGCTTATTATGTAAACTTGGTCATTTTGTGCTAACACAAGTAATTTTGGAGCTAACCTATAGGAAACTAAGCATAGTAGAGATAACTTAGCATATTAGAGCTAACGTATGTAACTAAGCATATTAGAGCTAACATAGGTAACTAAGCATATTAGAGCTAACTATATATAGATCATTTTGGAGATCTGACATACCTGACATAGTTCAGTTCTCATTGTTCTTCTCCTTCTCCTTCCTCAGCCTGATGCGCCAAGAGAGGCGAGGCGGTGGAGGCAGTGGGATGTAGTCTTCTACCACAATTGGCGTGGTCATGTCACCTAGCTGTGGGATCGCCGACGCCACCACCATTGCGAGGCCATCTTCAGGCAGGACAGGCACGACCATCGCTAGGTCATCCTCATCCACCACCATCTCTTGCCCATGGCGCGCCACCACCATCTCTTGCCCTTGGTCAGCCACCACCATCGCTAGGTCATCCTCAGCCTGATGCCCACTCTCCTCCTCTTCTTCCCCACTCCAGTCCGGATCATCCTCCTTGCTGTCTTTGCTGCAGCCTGAATCGCTGCTGCTTTTGCTACAGCCAGAATCGTTGTTGCTTTTGCTACAGCCAGAATCGCTGCTGCTTTGGCTGTAGCCAATGTCGCTGCTGCTGCTCCCATTGCCTATCCAAATGCAACAATTAATGACTGTTAACAATGGATGTGAGACAAAGCCAAATGTAGAGCAATAAGAAGAGGCATAACGTACTGGCATCATCGTCCTCAGCGTAGCGCATGCGACACATAGTCGTGTTGAACACCTTCACGATGAGCATGGTGGCGTCGTCGTCGTACCTGAAGAGAAGGAAGTACCCCAGCCGCAGGTCGTAGGCACGGTAGAACTTCTCCCAGCCACGACACAGGTACATGTTGCCCTCCTTGATCACCAACCCCACGTCCCACAGCCTGCGAAACCCGCTGCCGGCCTGTCGCAGCTTCACATTATTTGGTGGATCTTCACCCAGCATGTTCATAAAAGTGTCAGGCAGCCTCTGCAGTTTGGGACAAGGAGTGATGTAGAAAACAGCAGATTTATCATAATGAGATGGGTGAAGGGGAGATCTCTCCTTTTATATACCTGCCTCTTGGAGGAAGTCCCAAGTATGATACTAAAGAACTCAAAAGCATCCAACTCGTACTCCAGTGTGGCAGAGCGGAGCCTGCGGTGACGGCCTCCCCCCATCTCTAATAAGCAGCAGAAGAGACCAATTAGTATCTAGCTAGAAGCATATCTATAAACATAGAGCCAAGTTTCTAGACATGAAAGAAAACTGAGAGAAAAAAAAGCAATGCACTTGTGCTCAACAACATCAACAACACTTAGTTAATTTGGTAGGTTAGTTGGCAATGGCAATTGGCACCCTTCAAAACTAGGGATTTCTTTAGACGTGAAAGAAAACTGAAAATGTTGAAAAAAGAGCATATTAATATAAAAATAGGGGGAAAATACACTTCTTCTTTCTCCTCTTTATCTTCTTCTTTTTTTCATCTTTCTTCTTTCTTCTTAACCAAAACTAAACCTAAAGTTCCTTCTGGCGTGATCACATTGGAATACTTGCGGCAACAAATCATAGTTGCACCATATTTTAGGTGGCTCTAGGGTGTAGTGTCGTAAAATCAATTTACTTTGTATGCAAATCAGAATGTATAGTTTGCCTTTCCGCAAATCAGAATGTATAATTTACTCGTGCACTAATATTTACTTCACTGAAAGATTTTTCACTTTGAAGGGAAATAGTTTTTGTTCCATCATCTATTAATAATATAACAATAATAATTCATTATATGCCAATGAGTTGAGAAATCTGGCTATCTATGCTCTAAACCTAAACTAAAGTAAACCTAAACTAAACCAAACCTAAAATAAACCTGAACTAATACAAGTGGTCTCACCGGGTGGAGGAGGGGGCGCCCGAGGGGTGGGGCGGCCACGGTGGTGGAGGAGAGGGGCGCCGGGGCGGCCGGGTGGAGGAGGGGGCGCCAGAGTGGCGGGGAGGCCGCGGTGGTGGAGCTCGTCAAACGCACGGCGAGGTCGTCGAACACCAAACCTCGCAGCGATGAAACAATTGCACATTTAAATCTAACCGATCAACACAATTATATATGATGTTTTCATAACAAAATCGAAAATATATGACCTAACTCATAATTCACAAATATATGACCCCGTCGGCCTCTGGAAGGCCAAAGAGCACCTTTTCGGGAGGTGTCGGGGTGTCGTGTCGGTGTCGGGGTGCCGTGTCGGAGTTGGGGTGCTGTTTCGGGGTCGGGGTGTCGTGTCGGGGTCGGGGTGTGGGGGTGTCGGTGTCAGGGGGTTAGGGGGTCAGGGTGTGGTGTCGGGGTCGGGGTGTGGTGTCGGTGTCGGGGTGTCGGGGTCAGGGTGTCGGGGTGTCGTGTCGGGGTCGGGGTGTCGGGGTGTGGTGTCGGGGTCGGGGTGTCCGGGTTAGGGGGTCGGGTGTCGGGGTCGGGTGTCGGGGTCGGGGTGTCGGGGTGTGGTGTCGGGGTCGGGGTGTTGGGGTCAGGGGGGGCAGGGGGTCGGGGTGTCGGGGTGTGGTGTCGGGGTCAGGGGGTCGGGGTGTTTCCTTCTATCCTTCTTCTTCTTTCTTTCTCTTCTTCTTCTTCTTCTTCTTCTTCTTCTTCTTCTTCTTCTTTCCTTTCTTCTTCTTCTTCTTCTTCTTTCATCTTTTTTCATCTTCTTTTACTTCTTTTCATTTCTTCTTTTCTTCTTCTTCTACTTCTTCTACTTCTTTTCTTCTTCTTCTTTTTTCATCCTTTTTCTACTTCTTTTCCTTTCATCCTTTCTTCTTCTTCTACTTCTTTTCTTCTTCTTCTTTTTTCATCTTTTTCTACTTCTTTTCTTCTTTTCTTCTTCTTCTACTTCTTCTACTTCTTTTCTTCTTCTTCTTCTTTTCTTCTACATATTCTTTTTCCTTCTACTTCTTTTCTTATTTTCTTCTAACACTAACACTATATAACACATATCTAGCACTAAATCTATCACTAACAATTAAACAGCAAAAAATGAAAAAACATAAGAAAAAAATAACTCACCGGAGCAATGGGACGGTCGGGGCAGTGGGGCGGGTGGGCCGGCGATGTGGTGGCGCCGGGGCAATGGGACGGTCGGGGCAGTGGGGCGGGTGGGCCGGCGACGTGGTGGCGCGCCGGTGCGCCGAGATGGTGGAGCGACGGGGCGTTAGCGGGTGGGGTGGGGGCGGCGGGGTGGTGGGGCGACGGGGCAAGCAGGGGCGGCGCCGGGCGGCGGGATGGTGGGGCGACGGGGCGTCGGCGGGTGGGGTGGGGACGGCGGGGTGGTGGGGTGATGGGGCAAGCGGGGGCGGGGGCGGCGGTGGGTGGATCTGGTGGCGTGGCGTCGGGGAGGAGAGAGCGAGAGAAACAGAGAGGAGTAACGGGCAGGGGGGCTCGATCGGCCGTTAGTTAGGTTAGGTTAGTTAGCCTTTACCGTCCACCAAGCCTTTGCTAGCAGACGGCAAACAGGGGGGCCGTTAAGTTTTTCTAATCGGCTCGTTAGTGGGGGCCACCTCTCTCTTTGTCGTCAGCCAGCTGACGGCAAAGAAGTGACAGATGGCAAAGACCTTCTTTGTCATCTGCCAGTTGTTTGCCGTCTGCTTTTTGGTAGCTGATGGCAAAGACCTTCTTTGCCGTCTGCTAGCGGACGGCAAAGAAATGGTAGACGGCAAAATCCCTGATTCCAGTAGTGTATGTCTCATTCCGTGAGTTGATCGTCAGTTGCTCGATCTTCGAGAAGATCGATTCTTCTAGAGTTTTCCCTTTCTTCTCGTTGTCATGTTGGAGGGAGTTCTCAGAGCAAGACGTCGAGACGAAGATGATGATCGAATCAACGTTCTTATGAAGTGCAATGGATCATGAAGTTTGTGTTAGCTTTGTGTCCCCTCTGTCTTCTGACCTCACATCTTGAATCTCGGGACGAGATTCTTATATAGTGGGGGTGAGTTGTCATAGCCCTAGCTTAGTCCTTGCCTGTCATTGCTTAACCTTCCATGCATCATGTTAAAATATCTGACACTTGAAATGGGGACTGATAAACCCTAGCAGCAAATGAAATTCAACTAGGCTCAAAATAAAATCTTTTTCAATGAACCCAAAATGCCCTTTGAAAATGTTCATGGTTTATCATAAAGATGAAAACCTCTGCCAAAAATGATGAACATATTTTTAGGTCATTTCTGGATTTTTGAATTAACACAAAAGTATTTGAATTGGAGCCATTTAAATGTGGAGCTATGGGATAATTCAGTTAACCTCCAAAATAGTTTTTAGAATTTATTAAAGTGATTTAGTGTCTAAACTAAATCAAAACAGACAAACAAAATAGGAAAAAAATAGATGCAAAATAAAGCAGAACAAAACATACCTGTAGCTTACCTGTGCAGCCTGCTACTGTAGCTAGCCGGCCCAGCCCACCTGGCACTGCCAGTCATCGTCCACCTCGGGCTAGAAGGACGCAGGCGCGTGCCCGACGCGCGCACGCCACCTCCTGCTTCCACCATGATGCCTCGGCCCTTCTAGCATCGCCACGCGACCCCCTCGGTCCCCTGTCACTTTCCTCTCTCTCCCTGGACCTCCTCCCCTCCTCTATCTCTCGGCCCCAAGCGCGACCGAGAACTGCCGTCGCCGCCGTTCGCCGTAGTCACAACCACTACCTCCTCCTCGACCCCTCGACGTGTCCCAGAGCTCCTCCATGACCTCTTCTTCATCTCCATCGAGCTACCCGTAGCTGGGCGCCCTGCCTCGCCATCACTCCCGTCGTCTTCAACCTTGGATGCCCGAGATCGCCGGCGCCCGTTCGTCATCTCCAACTCCCCCCCGAGCCGACTTCAACGCCTGCTGCAACCGCCATGAGCCCCTCTTTCTCCTCCCCTGTCCTCTACTTGCGCGTGTGCTGTTGCCCTGCCTATCAACCGTGGCCGAGCTCGCCGCCGCCGTCCATGGCACCGCCGCGGCCACAGCTCCTGCCACCCGCGTCTGAGCTCATCAGCGCGCTCAACGCACTTCTAGGAGCATGTTACACACACCAGCTCCTCCCCTAGTGCACTGTAGCCCCGTTTCCTTCAACGTCCGAACTCCGGCTGCCACTGTCGAGCTCGCCGGCATCGTTTCCGGCGTCGCCGTGTCCAACCACTTGCACCACTGGATGCGGCGCTTCCCCAGCTATGTGTAGCACATCTCCGCTGTCGATTTGGTCGCCGAAGGACCAAATCAGAGCCCCTCCGCCACGTCTGGCCTCGCCGGCGTCGAGTCGCCGGCGGGTTTGACCTGAGTTGTCCAGGGTTTAACCCCCTGGGTCACTGACATGCGGGCCTAGCCCTGCTAATCACGTAGTTAGGGTTAGGTAATTTAGGATTAGACACAAAGTCACTAACATGTGGGCCCCAGTGTCAGGTTTGACCTAGACCACCCTTGTTGACTTGCTGATGTCACAACGACGTCATGCTGACATAGTTAACAATTTTCTCGATTAAAAATAATTCAGGAAATTTCAAAAAATGTTTTAAACTTCTATAAATCATAGAAAATAATTTGTAACTCCAAATGAAATATATTATATATGAAAAATTATCAGAAAAATCCAATCTATCCATTTATGCTATTTTCACGCATGTTTGAACAACTTAAAGTTGCTATATAAGACAATTTGAATTAATGGCATTTGAAATGCCTTATGTGGAGTTTGAATTTGAATCTTGTGTTCAAACCAACCTCAGTTAAATTGTTTCTAGTTGCATTAGCTCAAATCACAACATGTTGCCATGTCATGACCATGCATCATACTGTTGCATCACATTGATTGTGTTCCCTCTTGTTTGCCAGTGTTTGTTCCCCCTCAGTAGACATTGTTCCGATGATGAGTTCGATGACACCGATGAAGAGCTATTACTCTCTTCAGAAGTGTCAGGCAAGCAAACCCCCGTTGAGCATCTCGATACAATCCCACTCTCTAGCTTCTGCTCTCTTTTACTGCATTAGGACAACAACAATTCAATTGTTACATCCTGTGGTAGTTGAGCCCCTTTCCTCTACATGACCTGTCTTTGCCAATATAAATAGTTGAAACCCACTAGCATGAGTAGGAGTTGTTTGAGCCAAGCTGTGCCTACTAATTTATGCTTGCTTGTTATGCCTGATATTGCTTAGAGTTGTGTCAAGTCCGATTCATTGGGAATGAATTGGAATGTGGTCATCTTGTCCTACTGTTGAGAGCTAAGTGTGTGAACACGATTTGGTAAAGGTAGCGATGAGAGGCCATGTAGGAGTACATGGTGGGTTGTCTTATTGAAACCGTCCTCAGGAACTGAGTTCTGTGTTTGTGATCCAAGACAGTTACTATGTCACACCCTGATTTTCATGCCACAACACATAAGCTAATAAATCATGATAAAGTGTGGTTTGACAAAAAAACTTTTGCATTATTTGGCTTTTATTTGGAGTTGGTTTTCTCTCTGTGTTTTTCAACTGCTCTTTAAAGTCAACACAACTCCACCTTATATACTTCATCCCTTTGCTCCAAACTTCTGCCCAATGATCATGCCATGTGTATAGTGCAATATAGTATTTTCTTACAAAAATAATTTGGCCTAAAAGTATTTTCTAATATTAGTTTTCCAAAACCCCCTGAATTGAGGTTTGCACTACAAGTACTTGATTTGGAGTATGAAAAATATTTCAAAGAGTATATTTGACTCCCAATAGGTATAGGACTCCCATAAACCACAAAAATATAATTTTAAAAGTTATTTTCCTATTTTATTTAAAGGCTTTTATTTAGGTCAGAAATGGTCTTTAATAGGTTAAATTTATTTAACTATTTCAAAAATATTTGAAAAAATTTAGGGAGACTCAAAGGACATACATTGTCCATATATAAGAGTTTCAACACATGGTCATGTTCAAAATATTGGACAAATCGCTCGAAAATCCTTTTTGGATATTTGAAGCTTCTGAAATATTTACAAAGGAAATATTCCCTAAAAATTCCAAGAAAATTCTAGCAAGTCACATATGCATAATGTGATGATCTTGCAAAGTCTCACCTCAATCAAAATAGTTTTGGTTCACAAAAGTGCCCCAAAACCATCTCTGTCCAGATCCAAGTTTGAACAACTCTACATTGCCAACTTTCTCCTTTTTACCTAAATTTTTGTGGACATGCTTACATCTCAAAATTATGACACTACACCAAGTGGTGCATCAAGGAGAATAGTTTCGCATGACTAGATCTTGAAAAACCCATTTCTGTTGATTTCTAGGGTTTACAAGAATTGCATTGTCAACTTTCCTCAAATGAGCTCAAACTTGGTGATCAGGCTCATTTCCTTATGCCATTTGATCCTGTTAAGTCTAATGCCAAATAGAATCCATTTGATAGCCCAAACCAACGTCAAACACCTTCTGCAAATTTTCCAAACACATTACTTTGACCTCTTCCACTAATCTCCATTTGCTCAACTTTTTACCACAGTCCCTCCTAGTCCCCTCCTACCTCCAGTAACTCTCCCCTGGCCATTGATCAATGATTGAGGGGTAAAATACATCCATTTACCTCCCTGGACAGCCCCTCTCTCCCTCTTCTTCTACCTCTCTCTTCTCCTACTAGCCACCTAGGGCATCCAAGGCCATAGCCCACTTCTTTACTTCCCCCTAGAGCTACCAGGCACTTTTGGTCGCGCCCACATTGCATAGAAAATGGCCATGCCGGCCATTGAGGCGCTCTGGAGCATGCTATGGTGCGCTCCCGCACTGTAGCCGCCCTCTGCCGGATGACCCCGACAACCTCGGGCCTTCCCAATGCGCCATACGATGCACCTCGACGTCGCAGCACGCTACACTGTCGGACTCCTCCTCTCTCTCCCTCTCCGGCTCTCCTCGCGTAGCAACGAGCACGAGCTCGCCGGCGCACGAGCCCACGGTGGACCGCCGCTCTCCTATATAAGGCATCCCCGAGCCCTCCTCTCACCACCAATTGTCCTCTCCCACTCCAAATAGGCCCCCTGCACCCCTAGTTCATCTCCAGAAGCGCCCGAGCTCGAGATCGAGCTCGAGCTACGCCGCCTCAGGTCGCCGTCGATCTCGGGGTACAGGCTCTCTCCACCTCTTCTATCTCTCGATCTGGAACCGCCACACCTCCCTGACCATTTCCCCTCTGTTTCCCCTCTCTATTGCAGCCGGAATCGACCGGGGCAAGCACCTCCCAAAGCTCTGCCGCCGAATCCTCGTCGCCGGCGAACCCCTGCACCCCGGCAACCAACTCCACCTCCACCCGAACGGCGACTCCGTCCTGAGCACTTTGGTGCCCTCAGATCACCTCGCCGTCAACCATAGCGGTGCCAGTGAGCTCGCCGACCACTCTGGCCCGAGGTTGACGACGATGGCCCTGGGGCCCGTCCGTCAGCCTCACATCCTGACGTGTGGGTCCCACACGCTAGGTTTAAAACACACGCGCGCGCACCGGTTCGCTGCATCGGCTGGAGGCGTATTTCCAAAATACGCCTTCGACATGGCAGCCTCGCGCGGGCTGGATTTCCCCTGGGCCTGCTGCACTGTGGCCGAATAGGCTCAGTTGCACAGTGCTACTTCTTCTTTTCTTTTTCTCGGAAACTTGCAAAAATTCCACGGTATTAAATAATAATCCAAATGCAATAATTCCAACTCCTATATTCTTCTAAAAATCCCACCTATTTAATGGTGTAACTTTCATAAATACCCATCAAACTTTGTTGTACTGTTCAAATTTAAATTCAAATTTGAACAATAAAATCTCTGTTTGAAAATCCACTACTCTGTCCCTCTAACTCCAAATCCAAAACTAATAATTTTACCCTTCTTAGTTTTCCTCCTAGTATTTTACAAAAATATGTTCACATTTTGCTAAGCACTTTGGTTTTTCTGTTTTACTATTGCCTTATCTTTCTCGTTATTATTTTGCGACGATAGATTGCGTTGCTGACGAAGGAATTGGACCAGAAGACTTTGAAGACCCAGAAGACTTTGCTGAGCCAGGCAAGCAGCCCTTTGACCATGTCTAACAAACCTTTTTTGTGCATGTCATATGGCACTTTTATTGCTTGCATCGAAGTCATGATAATGTGGTGACCACTTGAGGTGGTTTGCCTCCGTTGCTTTTCCCGTTGACACTTGCATGATGCATTACCCTACATTTCTATGAGGTTTATGCGAGTGAGTGTAGTCAGGATGCTAAGTAGCTGCTACGGAAATGGGATGGGTATATGCATGGTGAAGGAAACCAAGTTGTTTTCACAGACTTTTCAAAAACCCCGTTGGGTGCCACAATGCCCGAGGGAGATGGTGAGCTAGGTTACCACTTGATAAAAAGTGGTGTACCGGAGCAAGTTGTGTGGGAGTGTTTTCGAAAACGGATTAGATTTAAGATTTGTCGACTACCCCCAACCTTACATGCGCAACCACTCTACCCTTATATGGGAAAGGGCATTATTGATTACCTAGGTCGATACTAGCATGGTGCTCACATTACTAGTGACGGGGGTGACATGAGGTCACTATCGGGACAGGGTCATGCCAGGTAGGGCGGCCATGACTATTTTTACAGAGCACCGGACACACCGTTCGTACCCCTTGCTTGTGGTATGTGATGAATATGGGAGCGAGGCTCCACAATTTTAAGATGTGAAATGTTGGGCAAGGGGGTTACCACCAATCGAGTGGACTCTATGTTAGTGTCGTCTAGGGAAAGATAGTGATCGGGTGCTTACCCCGGGTACTTGAGGTACCGCGGGTCGTGGATGACACTGAAGTTCCCCGGATCTTGTGGGTAAAGTGTGCAACCTTTGCATAGTGTAAAACTATTCGAATAGCCGTGTCCACGGTCAAGGACAGTTGGGCGGTGCTGCTTAAACTATGTCCAGAGTTATTACAAACCGCGTGTGTGTGTATGTGTGTGTTGATGGAACTATTTGGGTTAAGTCAGATGACTTGACACGATGATCAAGTTGGATTGGTGTCCAACTCTGCTTATGTTGATATCTGCAACTTGTTCATACGGATATCTGTACTCTCATGATGCATACTTTACAGGTTGATAGATCATGTCATTGCACTCAAAACTAGCTTTCTGCAAACTACCTACTTAGTGCTATATCATTGCATTATTGTGCCTTGTTCCAATCATGGGTTTCTTGTGAGTACATTCAAAGTACTCATTGGCTTGCCACTGGTTATTTAATTGGCCAGGCATGGAAGAGTAGGAGTTCGAGGAAGAGTTCCTTGGTGATGAACGTGCGACCTAGGACGTTTCCTAGTCAGAATGCCTGTAGGTTAAGGCAGATGGCATTGTCTATACTTATCGACGAAGATTTCCGCTGCTTAAGTTCATTTGGTATTCAGCCCTTGTGGCTTTATCTGTGTAATACTTGACCATAATGGTCATAATTTGTGTAAGACGGTATGTATGGATGTAAGATTCTTGTTATTCAGCTTCTGTGTGTTCAATGAGCATTGATCTCTGGGATCACTATACATGTGCATTCGGTGATCACGACTTATGAGTCGGGGTCCCCACAGAGCTGGTATCAGAGCCATCCTGACTGTAGGAAGCCTTAGTTAGCATGGTCGTTAGTTAGATGAGGACGGTTCCACAAACCATCAATACTTCTCTTCTTTTCTGAGATTTCCCAAACTTAAGGGATATTTCCCTTATTGACCTCTCCTATTTAACTTTTGTAGATGGTCGTCGCCCCCTTGAGACTTCTTACGACAGGATTTCCATCACTCCTAAGAGATTGCCTCCAACAATGCCACTATCCCTTGATGCCCATGTACACCCTGCACAAACTAGAAAATTATGTGTTCGAGAAGGAGTTCTACGCCAAGGTTTTTGTGCCTGCCAAGACCTCACCCCAGGGGTGGTTCTTCATTGGACCACCCATGCCAACAAGAGACCTGGCCATTCAGCAAGTGGCATATGAAGCGCTCCTCCGTCTTCGAGACCTCCTTCCAGAAATGAAGGAAGAACACGCCACCCGCTACCTACCTGGCAAGAACAAATTTGGAGCCCCAACTCAAGTGATGATTTCCCCAGAAGATGAGGATCCAACTCTTAAGTACCAGATCCGTTTCATCAATGCAGGAGACTATCACCTTACTGAAGCATTCCTCAAGGCTCGCCAAGACCTCCCTTCACTTCTGCACCTCCACTACCTCGAGAAGAAGAAGGTGGTCAAGCGAGAACAGCAAATCATTGCCTTACAAGCCCACATTGCCAATCAGGAGCAACAAATCGAGCAACTTTAGAAAGCCCGCAACCAAACCCCACGCAGGAGGCATAGGAATGGATTTCCATATCCACCTCGTAGAGGGTCATCGTCAGGCCCCTAACGATAATACCCAAGACTGAATAACAACCTTTTTGCTTCCGTGACATGTCACGAGTGTGGTGAACTTGGGCGTATTAACAGGATGTGTCCCAATAAGCAGCTGATTATCGCATGCCCATTGGCACCCCAGGAGAACCTAGAAGCTGAAGAATGAGCGCCTTTTCTCCAAGTAATGAAGCAAGCATGACTACCGAATCCGAGGACCCCTAGCGTAGGATGAGTTGTGTACCCCCTATGCGCAGTCGAGTCCATATGATGTTTCAAATGAAACCATGTTGAGTGTTGCTTGTTCTTATCTGTTTGTGTTTCGATATAAGTCGCACTTTTGCCCTAGGCAGCATGTACGCGACTATATCACCTATCTTATCTTAATGAATGTGTGTGGCCTTCACGGCACTTGTTTGCTTGCACTTGCACTATAGAACCCCCTTTAGGAATTCCCCTCCTCTATGCTACTTTTCCCTCTCATCTCTCTCCTCAACTGAAGGCCAACAAGACAAGATGCACCAAGGATTCTACTTCGGCGACCAACAAGCGCTGACGAACTTTTCTATAGCCTCCTCGACCAAGTGAAACCCCGTAGAGTAATGTTTAACCCTCCAGACTAGAAACCCATTCCTGGACCCTTCGAGACTTCACGAGATACCCCAGCTCGAGTCCTTAACCATGTGCTTAAAGCACAGAATTGCAAGAGAACCAGTTAAGCCTTTGTAAACCTTGCACGGCACTGGGATCATTATGGAACTGGTGGACATAGTGAACGAGCACATTATCATCCTAATATAGCACAAGAACTGACAATGCCATAGGGAAGACCAGTTTGAGGATATAGGAATAGAGGAAAAATGACTTGATGAGTTTATATCAATGACTTTGAGGAATTATATGAGACTATTTGGTGGATTATGAGGCTTTCATGTTGGTAGATGAACTTGGAGGGATCATGATTATAGATTAGCATAGCTTTGATTACCCCTGAGTAAACTGGATTTAGTAGGACAATTATGATCGCATGCTAGAATTCTTGGAGGAATAGGGATTTGTCTTAGCCAGGGGATATTGATAGGAGATATTTGATATTACGATAATGACTTGGGGGAAAGTGTAGAAATTCTCATTGGACATGAGATTTGGATTTAAATAGGTGATCCTAGTGGAATATAGGTGGTGAGTAAGTCTACATGGTTCAGATTAAATTGGATTTAGACTGATGATCTCGATCATGATACCATATTTCTCGGTGGACGATAAACTAGGAGATTGGATTAATTGTCGGAGTTGATTTAGGGTTCTATATAAGCTTGACCTTGGAGTTTACTTGACCATGATAATGGAAATTGGTGGACTGACTATAGTAAGGTAGCCCTTTCAAGTATTTGGGGATTATAGGATATTAGAATATCATGTGGAACACCATAGACATTGGATTTGTAGAATTAATGAATTATGTAGTTAATGGGCTTTTGGAGTTGATTCGTAGGAAAGGAAACTAGATCTTGGAGTGGCATACGACGTGTTTCCTTATGATAGAGATGCACTATCTTTGACCTTGGAAGAATAGGCTGAGCACTTGGATTGTGATGTTTAATTAAAGCTTAGCAGCTTGCATGCTCTACCCATGGATTTTTACATAGGGATAGCCATGCATATGAGTTTAGGGATAGTCGGCACGTATGATTTTGCTATACCTCCCCTTGGGAGTCATGAGGATATGAATAGCATGAGTGATGGTTGGAGTTGACCTATACAAGATGATGCTATAGGTGAGATGATGTGAATTGTTTGAAAGGCTAGATAGAACAATTGGCATCTCAGGAACCGTGCTTAAGGATAAGATGATAAACGTTCACCCACACACTAGAATCCTTGAAACCCTTAAACCCTACCAAGCCACAACGTGGTCGGATCATGACCATGGGCTTTGGCTCTAGGTTAAGAAAACCCTGGCCAATACTCAACTGTTACCACCACCAATACCCCAGCCTACCTTATATAACCCATGAACAGAGTCTTCATAGAATACTTGGACAAGTTGGGTGTCATCATTATTTTATGACATACTTGTTTACCCGAAGACGGAAGAAGAGCCAAAAGTCAGAGGACATTCGCAGACCATCGTATCAACGAAGAAGAACTATACCAACCACCGTCGTCAAGAAGTGAACTTCCTCGTCGAAGACCATGTGTCTCTTCAAACCTCTTCTCTCAAAGGAACCAAGCATTTACATGTCAAAGGGAAGCTCACACCAAGATTTATCGGCCCTCTCCAAGATCACTGCAAGAAGAAGAATAGACAGCTACCAGCTAGAGTTACCACCTATCACCCACTGTGCACAACATTTTTTCACACAACACCACTCCGAAAATGTTTCCAACTTCCTAACTAGTCTGGTCTCTACAAGGACATCGATCACTGAGCCATCGACCTCTAGCCCAATATGACCTACGCGAGGGACCCCAATTGCAATCTGGATCAAGCAGGACGTCATACACGAAGCCACGCCATCGAGTACTTCATGGTTCAATGGAGCACCACTCGGAAGCACAAGCAGTATGAGGACGTGAAGACTACCCCAGATCTAGTTTTCGTATTCCTTTCCACGCCTAGTTTGGGAATCTCGGGGACGAGATTCTTGTAAGGGGGGTAGGTCTGTCACACCCTAATTTTCATGCCACAACACATAAGCTAATAAATCATGATAAAGTGTGGTTTGACAAAAAACACTTTTGCATTCTTTGGCTTTTATTTGGAGTTGGTTTTCTCTCTGTGTTTTTCAAGTGCTCTTTAAAGTCAACACAACTCCACCTTATATACTTCATCCCTTTGCTCCAAACTTCTGCCCAATGATCATGCCATGTGTATAGTGCAATATAGTATTTTCTTACAAAAATAATTTGGCCAAAAAGTATTTTCTAATATTAGTTTTCCAAAACCCCCTGAATTGAGGTTTGCACTACAAGTACTTGATTTGGAGTATGAAAAATATTTCAAAGAGTATATTTGACTCCCAATAGGTATAGCACTCCCATAAACCACAAAAATATACTTTTAAAAGTAATTTTCCTATTTTATTTAAAGGCTTTTTATTTAGGCCAGAAATGGTCTTTAATAGGTTAAAATTATTTAACTGTTTCAAAAATATTTGAAAAAATTTAGGGAGACTCAAAGGAGATACATTGTCCATATATAAGAGTTTCAACACATGGTCATGTTCAAAATATTGGAAAAATCCCTCAAAAACCCTTTATGGATATTTCAAGCTTTTGAAATATTCCCTAAAAATTCCAAGAAAATTCTAGAAAGTCACATATGCATAATGTGATGATCTTGCAAAGTCTCACCTCAATCAAAATAGTTTTGGTTCACAAAAGTGCCCCAAAACCATCTCTGTCCAGATCCAAGTTTGAACAACTCTCCATTGCCAACTTTCTCCTGTTTACCTAAATTTTTGTGGACATGCTTACATCTCAAAATTATGACACTACACCAAGTGGTGCATCAAGGAGAATAGTTTTGCATGACTAGATCTTGAAAAACCCATTTCTGTTGATTTCTAGTGTTTACAAGAATTGCATTGTCAACTTTCCTCAAATGAGCTCAAACTTGGTGATCAGGCTCATTTTCTTATGCCATTTGATCATGTTAAGTCTCATGCCAAATAGAATCCATTTGATAGCTCAAACCAACATCAAGCACCTTCAGCAAATTTTCCAAAAACATTACTTTGACCTCTTCCACTAATCTCCATGGGCTCAACTTTTTACCACAGTCCCTCCTAGTCCCCTCCTACCTCCAGTAACTCTCCCCTGGCCATTGCTCAATGATTGAGGGGTAAAATACACCCATTTACCTCCCTGGACAGCCCCTCTCTCCCTCTTCTTCTACCTCTCTCTTCTCCTACTGGCCACCCAGGGCATCCAAGGCCATAGCCCACTTCTTTACTTCCCCCTAGAGCTACTAGACTCTTTTGGCCGTGCCCACATTGCATAGAAAATGGCCATGCAGGCCATTGGGGCGCTCCAGAGCACGCTATAGTGCCCTCCCGCATTGTAGCCGCCCTCTGCCCGACGATCCCGACCACCTCGGGCCTTCCCAGAGCGCCATACAATGCACCTCGACGTCCGCAGCACGCTACACTATCGGACCCCTCCTCTCTCTCCCTCTCCGGCTCTCCTCTCCTCGCGTGCGGACAGAGCGCCGCCCGAGCACGCCAGTCCCTGGCCGTGACGGGGACCCGCTCTGCCGCGTTCCCCGCTCCCTCTCTTCTCCCCCTGAGCGTAGTCCACCCCCACGAACGGCCTAGAGTCGGCGCAGCACCCTCCCGAGGCCCGTAGCAACGAGCATGAGCTCGCCGGCGCACGAGCCCACGGTGGACCGCCGCTCGCCTATATAAGGCATCCCCGAGCCCTCCTCTCACCACCAATCGTCCTCTCCCACTCCAAATAGCCCCCCTGCACCCCCAGTTCATCTCCAGAAGCGCCCGAGCTCGAGATCGAGCTCGAGCTCCGCCGCCTCGGGTTGCCGTCGATCTCGGGGTATAGCCTCTCTCCGCCTCTTCTATCTCTAGATCTGGAACCGCCACACCTCCCTGACCATTTCCCTTTGTTTCCCCTCTCTATTGCATCTGGAATCGACCGGGGCAAGCACCTCCCGAAGCTCTACCGCCGGCTTCCTCGTCGCCGGCGAACCCCTGCACCCCGGCGACAAACTCCACCTCCACCCGAAAGGCGACTCCGTCCTGAGCACGTCGGTGCCCTCAGATCGCCTCGCCGTCGACCACAGCGGCGCCTGTGAGCTCGCCGCCCTCTCTGGCCCGAGGTTGACGACGACGGCCGTGGGGCCCGTCCGTCAGCCTCACGTCCTGATGTGTGGGTCCCACACATTAGGTTTAAAACACACACACGCGCGCATCAGTTCGCTTCGTCGGCTGGAGGTGTATTTCTGAAATACGCCTTCGACGTGACAGCCTCGCGCGGGCTAGATTCCCCCTGGGCCTGCTGCACTGTGGCCGAATAGGCCTAGTTGCACAGTGCTACTTCTTCTTTTTCTTTTTCTCAGGAACTTGCAAAAATTCCACGGGATTAAATATTAATCCAAATGCAATAAGTCCAACTCCTATATTCTTGTAAAAATCCCACCTATTTAATGGTGGAACTTTCATAAATATCCATCAAACTTTTCTATGATGTTCAAATTTGATCAATAAAATCTCTGTTTGAAAATCCACTACCCTGTCCCTCTAACTCCAAATCTAAAACTGACAATTTTACCCTTCTTAGTATTCTTCCTACTATATTACAAAAATAAGTTGACATTTTTCTGAGCACTTTGGTTTTTCTGTTTTACTATTGCCTTATTTTTCTCGTTATTATTTTGCGACGATAGATTGCGTTGCTGACGAAGGAATTGGACCAGAAGACTTTGCTGAGCCAGGCAAGCAGCCCTTTGACCATGCCTAAGAAACCTTTTTTGTGCATATCTGATGTCTACTATGCAACCTTCTTCTTGTAGACGTTGTTGGGCCTCCAAGTGCAGAGGTTTGTAGGACAGTAGCAAATTTCCATCAAGTGGATGACCTAAGGTTTATCAATCCGTGGGAGGCGTAGGTTGAAGATGGTCTCTCTCAAACAACCCTGCAACCAAATAACAAAGAGTCTCTCGTGTCCCCAACACACCCAATACAATGGTAAATTGTATAGGTGCACTAGTTCGGCGAAGAGATGATGATACAAGTGCAATATGGATGGTAGATATAGGTTTTTGTAATCTGAAAATATAAAAATAGCAAGGTAACTAATGATAAAAGTGAGCGTAAACGGTATTGCAATGCTAGGAAACAAGGCCTAGGGTTCATACTTTCACTAGTGCAAGTTCTCTCAACAATAATAACATAATTGGATCATATAACTATCCCTCAACATGCAACAAAGGGACACTCCAAAGTCGCTAATAGCGGAGAACAAACGAAGAGATTATGGTAGGGTACGAAACCACCTCAAAGTTATTCTTTCTGATCGATCTGTTCAAGAGTCCGTAGTAAAACAACACGAAGCTATTCTTTTCGTTCGATCTATCATAGAGTTCGTACTAGAATAACACCTTAAGACACAAATCAACCAAAACCCTAGTGTCACCTAGATACCCCAATGTCACCTCAAGTGTCTGTGGGTATGATTATACGATATGCATCACACAATCTCAGATTCATCTATTCAACCAACACAAAGAACTTCAAAGAGTGCCCCAAAGTTTCTACCAAAGAGTCAAGACGAAAACGTGTGCCAACCCCTATGCATAAGTTCACAATGTTACCGAACCCGCAAGTTATCACCAAAACATACATCAAGTAGATCACGTGAATATCCCATTGTCACCACAGATAAGCACATGCAAGACATACATCAAGTGTTCTTAAATCCTTAAAGACTCAATCCGATAAGATAACTTCAAAGGGAAAACTCAATCCATTACAAGAGAGTAGAGGGGGAGAAACATCATAAGATCCAACTATAATAGCAAAGCTCGCAATACATCAAGATCGTGCCAAATCAAGAACACGAGAGAGAGAGAGAGAGAGAGAGAGATCAAACACAGAGCTACTGGTACATACCCTCAGCCCCGAGGGTGAACTACTCCCTCCTCGTCATGGAGAGCGTCGGGATGATGAAGATGGCCACCGGTGAGGGATCCCCCTCCGGCAGGGTGCCGGAACGGGTCTAGATTGGTTTTCGGTGGCTACAGAGGCTTGCGGCGGCGGAACTCCCGATCTAGGTTATGTTCTGGGGTTTTTGTATATATAAGAGGTTTTGGTGTCGGGAACAAGTCAGGGGGTCTCCGAGGCAGCCACGAGGTAGAGGGTGCGCCCAGGGGGTAGGGCGCGCCCCCCACCCTCGTGGGTGCCTCGGGACTCCTCTGGCCCATCTTCGGTGCTCCGTGGGCTTCTTCTGGTCCAAAAATAATCTCCGTCAATTTTAGGTCAATTGGACTCCGTTTGGTTTTCCTTTTCTGCGATACTCAAAAACAAGGAAAAAAACTGGCACTGGGCTCTAGGTTAATAGGTTAGTCCCAAAAATCATATAAAATAGCATATAAATGCATATAAAACATCCTAGATGGATAATATAATAGCATGGAACAATCAAAAATTATAGATACGTTGGAGACATATCAAGCATCCCCAAGCTTAATTCCTGCTCGTCCTCGAGTAGGTAAATGATAAAAGCAGAATTTTTGATGTGGAATGCTACCTAACATATTTATCAATGTAATCTTCTTTATTGTGGCAAGAATATTCAGATCCATAAGATTTAAGTCAAAATTTTAATATTGACATAAAAATAATAATACATCAATCATACTAACCAAGCAATTATGTCTTCTCAAAATAACATAGCCAAAGAAAGCTCATCCCTACAAAATCATATAGTGTGGCCATGCTTCATTTTCGTCACACAAAAATGCTCTCATCATGCACAACCCCGATGACAAGCCAAGCAATTGTTTCATACTTTAGTATTTTCAAACTTTTTCAACTTTCACGCAATACATGAGCGTGAGCCACGGACATAGCACTATGGGTGGAATAGAATATAATGATGGGGGTTGTGTGGAGAAGACAAAAAGGAGAAAGTCTCACATCGACGCGGCTAATTAAAAGGATATGGAGATGCCCATCAATTGATGTCAATGCGAGGAGTAGGGATTGCCATGCAACGTATGCACTAGAGCTATAAATGTATGAAATCTCAGCAAAAGAAACTAAGTGGGTGTGCATCCAACTTGCTTGCTCACGAAGACCTAGGGCATTTGAAGAACCCATTGTTGGAATATACAAGCCAACTTCTATAATGAAAAATTCCCACTAGTATGTGAAAGTGACAAAATAAGAGACTCTCTATCATGAAGATCATGGTGCTACTTTGAAGCACAAGTGTGGAAAAAGGATAGTAGCATTGTCCCTTTTATCTTTTTTTTCTTTTTTTATTTGGCCTTTCTTTTTTTTTGGCCTTTCTCTTTTTTTATTTTTTTATTTGGCCTTTCTCCTTTTTTATGGGACAATGCTCTATTAATGATGATCATCACACTTCTATTTATTTACAACTCAAAGATTACAACTCGATACTAGAACAAAGTATGACTCTATATGAATGCCTCCCGCGGTGTACCGGGATGGGCAATGAAACAAGAGTGACATGTATGAAATTATGCATGGTGGCTTTGCCACAAATACGATGTCAACTACATGATCATGCAAGGCAATATGACAATGATGAAGCGTGTCATAATAAACGGGACGGTGGAAAGTTGCATGGCAATATATCTCGGAATGGCTATGGAAATGCCATAATAGGTAGGTATGGTGGCTGTTTTGAGGAAGATATAAGGAGGTTTATGTGTAATAGAGCGTATCATATCATGGGGTTTGGATGCACCGGCGAAATTTGCACCAACTCTCAAGGTGAGAAAGGGCAATGCACGGTACCGAAGAGGCTAGTAATGATGGAAGGGTGAGAGTGCGTATAATCCATGGACTCAACATTGGTCATAAAGAACTCACATACTTATTGAAAAAATCTACAAGTCATCAAAACCAAGCACTACACGCATGCTCCTAGGGGGATAGATTGGTAGGAAAATACCATCGCTCGTCCCGGACCGCCACTCATAAGGAGGACAATCAAAGAAACACCTCATGCTTCAAATTTGTCACACAACGGTTACCATATGTGCATGCTACGGGACTTGCAAACCTCAACACAAGTATTTCTCAAATTCACAACTACTCAACTATCATGACTCTCATATCACTACCTTCATATCTCAAAACAATTATCCAGCATCAAACTTCTCATGGTATTCAATGCACTTTATATGGAAGTTTTTATTATACCCATCTTGGATGCCCATCATAATAGGACTAATTTCATAACCAAAGAAAATTACCATGCTATTTAGGACTCTCAAAATAATATAAGTGAAGCATGATAGTTCATATATTTCTTCAAAATAAAACCACCGCCGTACTCTAAAAGGATATAAGTGAAGCACTAGAGCAAATGACAAACTACTCCGAAAGATATAAGTGAAGATCAATGAGTAGTTGAATAATTATGCAACTATGTGAAGACTCTCTAACATTTAAGAATTTCAGATCTTGGTATTTTATTCAAACAGAAAGCAAAACAAAAGAAAATAAAATGACGCTCCAAGCAAAACACATATCATGTGGTGAATAAAAATATAGCTCCAAGTAAAGTTACCGATGAACGAAGAAGAAAGAGGGGATGCCATCCGGGGCATCCCCAAGCTTAGGCTCTTGGTTGTCCTTGAATATTACCTTGGGGTGCCTTGGGCATCCCCAAGCTTAGGCTCTTGCCACTCCTTATTCCATAGTCCATCGAATCTTTACCCAAAACTTGAAAACTTCACAACACAAAACTTAACAGAAAACTCGTAAGCTCCGTTAGTATAAGAAAATAAATCACCACTTAGGTACTGTTGTGAACTCATTCTAAATTCATATTGGTTTAATATCTACTGTATTTCAACTTCTATATGGTTCATACCCTCCGATACTACTCATAGATTCATCAAAATAAGCAAATAACACAATGAAAACAGAATCTGTCAAAGACAGAACAGTCTGTAGTAATCTGTATCAAACGTATACTTATGGAACACCAAAAATTCTGAAATAAATTGGTGGACCTGACGAATTTTTTCTAATAATCATCTTCAAAAAGAATCAACCCAAAAGCACTCTCCAGTAAAAACTGGGAGCTAATCTCGTGAGCGCTAAAGTTTCTGTTTTTTACAGCAAGATCACAAAGACTTCACCCAAGTCTTCCCAAAGGTTCTACTTGGCACAAACACTAATTAAAACATAAAACCACATCTAAACAGAGGCTATATGAATTATTTATTACTAAACAGGAACAAAAAGCTAGGAACAAAAATAAAATTGGGTTGCCTCCCAACAAGCGCTAACATTTAACGCCCCTAGCTAGGCATGATGATTTCAATGATGCTCACATAAAAGATGAAACATAAAGAGAGCATCATGAAGAATATGACTAGCACATTTAAGTCTAACCCACTTCTTATGCATAGGGATTTTGCAAGCAAACAACTTATGGGAACAATAATCAACTAGCATAGGAAGGCAAAACAAGCATAACTTCAAAACTTTAAGCACATAGAGAGGAAACTTGATATTATTGCAATTCCTAAGAGCATATACTCCTCCCTCATAATAATTTTCAGTAGCATCATGAATGGACTCAACAATATAAGCATCACATAGAGCATTCTTTTCATGATCTACAAGCATAGAATTTCTATTACTCTCCACATAAGCAAATTTCTTCTCATGAATAATAGTGGGAGAAAACTCAACAAAATAATTATCATGTGAGGCATAATCCAATTGAAAACTAAAATCATGATGACAAGTTTCATGGTTATCATTAATATTTATAGCATACATGTCATCACAATAATCATCATAGATAGCAACTTTTTTCTCATAATCAAATGGAACCTCTTCCAAAATAGTGGAATCATCACTAAATAAAGTCATGACCTCTCCAAATCCATTTTCATTATTATCACAATAAGATTCAACATCCTCCAAAATAGTGGGATCATTACTTCCTAAAGTTGACACTCTTCCAAACCCACTTTCATCAATGTAATCATCATAAATAGGAGGCATGCTATCATCATAATAAATTTGCTCGTCAAAACTTTGGGGACAAAACATATCATCTTCATCAAACATAGCATCCCCAAGCTTGTGGCTTTGCATATCATTAGCATCATGGGTACTCAAAGAATTCATACTAACAACATTGCAATCATGCTCATCATTCACATATTTTATGCCAAGCATTCTATGTAATTCTTCTTCTAGTACTTGAGCACAATTTTCCTTCCCATCATTTTCACGAAAGACATTAAAAAGGTGAAGCATATGAGGCAACCTTAATTCCATTTTTTGTAGTTTTCTTTTATAAACTAAACTAGTGATAAAACAAGAACTAAAAGATTCGATTGCAAGATCTAAAGATATACCTTCAAGCACTCACCTCCCCGGCAACGGCACCAGAAACTGCTTGATGTCTACTACGCAACCTTCTTCTTGTAGACGTTGTTGGGCCTCCAAGTGCAGAGGTTTGTAGGACAGTAGCAAATTTCCCTGAAGTGGATGACCTAAGGTTTATCAATCCGTGGGAGGCGTAGGTTGAAGATGGTCTCTCTCAAACAACCCTGCAACCAAATAACAAAGAGTCTCTTGTGTCCCCAACACACCCAATACAATGGTAAATTGTATAGGTGCACTAGTTCGGTGAAGAGATGATGGTACAAGTGCAATATGGATGGTAGATATAGGTTTTTGTAATCTGAAAATATAAAAACAGCAAGGTAACTAATGATAAAATTGAGCGTAAACGGTATTGCAATGCTAGGAAACAAGGCCTAGGGTTCATACTTTCACTAGTGCAAGTTCTCTCAACAATAATAACATAATTGGATCATATAACTATCCCTCAACATGCAACAAAGATTCACTCCAAAGTCGCTAATAGCGGAGAACAAACGAAGAGATTATGGTAGGGTACAAAACCACATCAAAGTTATTCTTTCTGATCGATCTATTCAAGAGTCCGTAGTAAAATAACACGATGCTATTCTTTCCGTTCGATCAATCATAGAGTTCGTACTAGAATAACACCTTAAGACACAAATCAACCAAAACCCTAATGTCACCTAGATACTCCAATGTCACCTCAAGTATCTGTGGGTATGATTACATGATATGCATCACACAATCTCAGATTCATCTATTCAACCAACACAAAGAACTTCAAAGAGTGCCCCAAAGTTTCTACCGAAGAGTCAAGACGAAAACGTGTGCCAACCCCTATGCATAAGTTCATAATGTTACGAAACCTGCAAGTTGATCACCAAAACATACATCAAGTAGATCACGTGAATATCCCATTGTCACCATAGATAAGCACATGCAAGCATACATCAAGTGTTCTCAAATTCTTAAAGACTCAATCCGATAAGATAACTTCAAAGGGAAAACTGAATCCATTACAAGAGAGTAGAGGGGGAGAAACATCATAAGCTCCAACTATAATAGCAAAGCTCACGATACATCAAGATCGTGCCAAATCAAGAACATGAGAGAGAGAGAGATCAAACACATAGCTACTTTTACATACCCTCAGCCCCGAGGGTGAACTACTCCCTCCTCGTCATGGAGAGCGCCGGGATGATGAAGATGGCCACCGGTGAGGGATACCCCCTCCGGTAGGGTGCCGGAACGGGTCTAGATTGGTTTTTGGTGGCTACAGAGGCTTGCGGCGGTGGAACTCCCGATCTAGGTTATGTTCTAGGGGTTTCTGTATATATAAGAGGTTTTGGCGTTGGGAACAAGTCAGGGGGGTCTCCGAGGCGGCCACGAGGTAGGGGGCGCGCCCAGGGGAGTAGGGCGCACCCCCACCCTCGTGGGTGCCTCAGGACTCCTCTGGCCCATCTCCGGTGCTCCGTGGGCTTCTTCTGGTCCAGAAATAATCTCCGTCAATTTTCAGGTCAATTGGACTCTATTTGGTTTTCCTTTTCTCCGATACTCAAAAACAAGGAAAAACAAAAACTGGCACTGGGCTCTATGTTAATAGGTTAGTCCCAAAAATCATATAAAATAGCATATAAATGCATATAAAATATCCTAGATGGATAATATAATAGCATGGAATAATCAAAAATTATAGATACATTGGAGACGTATCAATGTCATATGGCACTTTTATTGCTTGCATCGAAGTCATGATAATGTGGTGACCACTTGAGGTGGTTTGCCTCCGTTGCTTTTCTCGTTGACACTTGCATGATGGATGACCCTACCTTTCTATGAGGGTTATGCGAGTGGGTGTAGTTAGGATGCTAAGTAGCTGCTACGCAAATGGGATGGGTATATGCATGGTGAAGCAAACCAAGTTGTTTTCAAAGACTTTCCAAAAACCCCGTCGGGTGCCACTAATGCCCGAGGGAGATGGTGAGATAGGTTACCACTTGATAAAAAAAGTGGTGTACCGCAGCAAGTTGTGTGGGAGTGTTTTCGAAAACGGATTAGATTTAAGATTTGTCGACTGTCCCAACCTTACATGCGCAACCATTCTACCCTTATATGGGAAAGGGCATTATTGATTACCTAGGTCGCTACTAGCATGGTGCCCACAATACTAGTGCCGAGGGTGACATGAGGTCACTCTTGAGACGAGGTCATGCCAGGTAGGACGGCCATGACTATTTTTACAGGGCATCGGACACACCGTTGGTACCGTGCTTGTGGTGTGTGATGAATATGGGAGCGAGGCTCCGCAATTGTAAGATGTGAAATGTTGGGCAAGGGGGTTACTACCAATCGAGTGGACTCTATGTTAGTGTCATCTAGGGAAAGATAGTGATCGGGTGCTTACCCCGGGTACTTGAGGTACCGCAGGTCGTGGATGACACGGAAGTTCCCCGGATCTTGTGGGTAAAGTGTGCAACCTCTGCAGAGTGTAAAACTATTTGAATAGCCGTGTCCACGGTCAAGGACAGTTGGGCGGTGCTGCTTAAACTATGTCCAGAGTTTTTACAAACCGTGTGTGTGTGTGTGTGTGTGTTGATGGAACTATTTGGGTTAAGTCAGATGACTTGACATGATGATCAAGTTGGATTGGTGTCCAACTCTGCTTATGTTGATATCTGTAACTTGTTCATATGGATATTTGTACTCTCATGATGCATACTTTACAGGTTGATAGATCATGTCATTGCACTCAAAACTAGCTTTCTGCAAACTACCTACTTAGTGCTATATCATTGCATTATTGTGCCTTGTCCCAATCATGGGTTGCTTGCGAGTACATTCAAAGTACTCATTGGCTTGCCACTGGTTATTTAATTGGCGAGGCATGGAAGAGCAGGAGTTCGAGGAAGAGTTCCTTGGTGATGAACGTGCGAACTAGGATGTTTCTCAGTTAGAATGCCTGTAGGGTTAAGGCAGATGGCATGGGCTCTACTTATCGACGAAGATTTCCGATGCTTAAGTTTATTTGGTATTCAGCCCTTGTGGCTTTATCTGTGTAAGACTTGACCATAATGGTCATAATTTGTGTAAGACGGTATGTATGGATGTAAGACTCTTATTATTCAGCTTCTGTGTGTTAAGTGAGCATTGATCTCTGGGATCACTGTACACGTGCATTCGGTGATCACGACTTATGAGTCGGGGGTCCCCACATACTACCACACATTGGGCTCCGGGCACTCCAAGCTCTCTCGACTTATTAACCCCCTTTCCTCTGTCTAGGAGTTGCAAGTAGTTTCTGGTGTTTATAGTATATTGGAGGCCATGCGCGGCGCTGACCCTAGGGGTGGGCTGTGATGCGGAAGGTACGTGGCGTGGCATATCGGGACGCCCGTTTGGTGCCTCGGGAACCCTGCACACATCGTTCGGGGCTGTAGTGGAAACCTCGGCCGGACTCCCTACCGATGGAAACTAAATAGGTGATAAACCTCGACGAGAGACTTGTGTGGTTAGTCAAGTCATGGCCGATACCCTCGCTGGGCTTCCGCTTGAAGGTTGCGGAGTACATGTCGTGTAAACAGCGATAAGTGGTGAGAGCGTGTGCGAATAAGTACACCCCTGTAGGGTTATATATGATCTATTCGAGTAGCCGCGTCCGCGGTAATGGACTACTGGGTTGCTTATGTAGTTTATAGACAACTAAAAGTAGATACTCTAAAATGCGCAAGATAAGCGTGAGTGCTATGGATGGCCTTCTCGTAGGGAGACGGGAGTGGATCCATAGTGGTGTATTGATATGGTGAATATGGGACTCGTGTGCGCCACCTCAAAAGAGTTACCAGCAGTCGTAGTAAAGGATAGCCACTGAGTCAAAGCTGGCTTGCTACCGTTAAACTCCACCACCCCCCTTTGTTGATACTAATGCATATGTAGCTAGTTCTGATGTAAGTCTTGCTGGGTAACTTTGTACTCACGTTTGCTTAATATATGTTTTTGGAGAGAGACTTCAGTCGCACTAGTAGTTCTGCGTGGACATCGACGTTTAGCTTGTTACCTCAGCTACGATCTTGTACCCTTGGGAGGGTCTTGTAGATAGCTAGACTTCTCTGCCCTCTTTCATTTGTAGTTGTCTGTACTCAGACATGTTAAGCTTCCATTGTTTATATTCTCTGTATGTTGGGTCATGAGACCCCTGTTTGTAATAAATGCTATGTGGCTCTTCTGGGCCTTTATATATATGAGTTGTTGAGTTATGTTGTGATACTATGTTGTACAGCACATACTTGCATGTTATGCATACGTGTAACGTGTATTGCTATGTGCGTGATCCGGCACCTAGTTGTTTATTCTTGGTAGCCTCTCTTATGGGGAAATGTCTCCTAGTGCTTCCACTGAGCCATGGTAGCTTGCTACTGCTTCGGAACACATGGGATGATTGGCATGTGTCCTTCTTTGCTCCTGTGTCTATCCCTACGGGGAAATGTCATGCGGTGCTTACTGGAGTCCTGCTAGCTTGCTACAGCCCGGTTTCACTCGCTGCTGACCGGCACGTGCATTGATGGGTCATGTATGCCTGTCCCTGTAAGTTAGTGCCAGCTTGGGTTTACGACTAATCATGTCGGCCCGGGTTCTCTGTCATATGGATGCTAGCGACACTATCATATACGTGAGCCAAAAGGAGCAAAGGGTCCCGGGCTAGGTAAGGTCCCCGACACTATCATATACTTGAGGGAAACTGCTTGATGTCTACTACACAACCTTCTTCTTGTAGACGTTGTTGGGCCTCCAAGTGCAGAGGTTTGTAGGACAGTAGCAAGTTTCCCTCAAGTGGATGACCTAAGGTTTATCAATCCGTGGGAGGCGTAGGATGAAGATGGTCTCTCTCAAGCAACCCTGCAACAAAATAACAAAGAGTCTCTTGTGTCCCCAACACACCCAATACAATGGTAAATTGTATAGGTGCACTAGTTCGGCGAAGAGATGGTGATACAAGTGCAATATGGATGGTAGATATAGGTTTTTGTAATCTGAAAATATAAAAACAGGAAGGTAACAAGCGATAAAAGTGAGCGTAAACGGTATGGCAATGCGTTGAAACAAGGCCTAGGGTTCATACTTTCACTAGTGCAAGTTCTCTCAACAATAATAACATAATTGGATCATATAACTATCCCTCAACATGCAACAAAGATTCACTCCAAAGTCACTAATAGCGGAGAACAAACAAAGAGATTATGGTAGGGTACGAAACCACCTCAAAGTTATTCTTTCCAATCAATCCGTTGGGCTATTCCTATAAGTGTCACAAACAGCCCTAGAGTTCGTACTAGAATAACACCTTAAGACACAAATCAACCAAAACCCTAATGTCACCTAGATACTCCAATGTCACCTCAAGTATCCGTGGGTATGATTATACGATATGCATCACACAATCTCAGATTCATCTATTCAACCAACACATAGAACCTCAAAGAGTGCCCCAAAGTTTCTACCGGAGAGTCAAGACGAAAACATGTGCCAACCCCTATGCATAAGTTCATGGGCGGAACCCGCAAGTTGATCACCAAAACATACATCAAGAGAATCACGTGATATCCCATTGTCACCACAGATACGCACGGCAAGACATACATCAAGTGTTCTCAAATCATTAAAGACTCAATCCGATAAGATTACTTCAAAGGGAAAACTCAATCCATTACAAGAGAGTAGAGGGGGAGAAGCAACATAAGATCCAACTATAATAGCAAAGCTCGCGATACATCAAGATCGTGCCAAATCAAGAACACGAGAGAGAGAGAGAGAGAGAGAGAGAGAGAGATCAAACACATAGCTACTCGTACATACCCTCAGCCCCGAGGGTGAACTACTCCCTCCTTGTCATGGAGAGCGCCGGGATGATGAAGATGGCCACCGGTGAGGGTTCCCCCCTCCGGCAGGGTGCCGGAACAGGCTCCCGAGAGGTTTTTGGTGGCTACAGAGGCTTGCGGCGGCGGAACTCCCGATCTATTATGTTCCCCGATCGTTTTAGGGTATATGGATATATATATAGGAGGAAGAAGTACGTCAGGGGAGCCACGAGGGGCCCACGAGGGTGGAGGGCGCGCCCTAGGGGGTGGGCGCGCCCCCTACCTCGTGGCTTCCTCGTTTCTTTCCTGACGTGCACTCGAAGTCTATCAGGTTGCTTTCCTTCCAAAAATAACTTCTCCAAAAGGTTTCATTCCGTTTCGACTCCGTTTGATATTCCTTTTCTTCGAAACACTAAAACAAGGGAAAAACAGGAACGGGCACTGGGCTCTGGGTCAATAGGTTAGTCCCAAAAATAATATAAAAGTGCATAATAAAGCCCATAAACATCCAAGATGGATAATATAATAGCATGAATACTTCATAAATTATAGATACGTTGGAGACGTATCAGCATCCCCAAGCTTAATTCCTGCTCATCCTTGAGTAGGTAGATGATAAAAGAAAGAATTTTTGAAGTGTGAATGCTAGCAGGTGCATAAGTTTGATCAATGATAATTTCAATCACCTTTTCTAGCATCATTATATGTCATAACAGTAGCTCAACTCATAGAACTTTTAATGATCAAGTAACAAAACTTTTCACATGTTAAAGTATAGATCATAAACTTTCTTGAAAACTAACAAACTATGTTCTCAGTCATCAAACAATTACAATTCATCTTATTTTCAGGAAGAGTCTATGTCAGAGCTTTGATTCAGCAAACTTCACATACTCAACTATCATTTAGTCTTCCATGATTGCTACCACTCAAAGCATATTTTTAGAACAAATAGCATCCATCGAACACAGAGAAAGATAGGGGCCTAATGTTTCGCCTCCCAACCTTTTACCACAAGGGTAATGTCAACAATAATAATTCATGCTCATATATATTTGAATGGCCATATATGCCTAGATCTTTCTATCACATGATGCTTGCCAACTAAAGAGTAGGTTGGAATGAGAAGGAATACTACTGACTCTTGCATAAAAGTAAAGGATAGGCCTTCGCGGAGGGAAGCAGGGATTTGCAGAGGTGCCAGAGCTCGAAGCAAAAACAGAGATGAAAATAATTTTGAGAGGTATGCTTTCATTGTCAACATAACGACCAAGAGTTCCCAATATCTTCCATACTACATACATTATAGGCGGTTCCCAAACAGAAAGGTAAAGATTTTTACTCCCCCTCCACCAACAATCATCAATCCATGGCTTGCCCGAAACAACGGGTGCCTCCAACTAACATCAAACCTGGGGGAGTTTTGTTTGCAATTATTTTTGATTTGATTTCGATATTTTGATCATGGGACTGGGCATCCCAGTTACCATCCATTTTCTCGTGAATGCTGAGCGAATTCCACTCATCGTGAGAATAACCCACCTAGCATGGAAGATACTACTAACCCGTAGTCGCTACATGAGCGATTCGGGCATACAAAACAGATTATTATTTGAAGGTTTAGAGTTTGGCACATGCAAATTTACTTGGAACGGCAGGTAAATACCGTATATAGGTAGATATGGTGGACACTCATGGAAGAAACTTGGTTCAAGGAGTTTGTATGCACAAGCAGTATTCCTGCTTAGTACAGATATTTTGGCTAGCAAAGGATTCTAAATAGCAAGCACCACATGTTAGAGGATCCATAACAATATAACTTCTATACAAATATACCCAAGCATAACTCATTATGTTGTCTTCCTTGTCCAACTTCAACTAATTTGCTCAGGTTTGAAAATAATTAATGGGGCTCACAATCATAGAAGATTTCCAAGATAGTATATTTATATGTGAAATCTCTCTTCCTTCAATATTCTTTCATGAATTGTTCAAGTGACCAATACAATGTTTGATAACCTTCAAAAAAATTACCACCTCTACTTCTTATATGTCAAGGCATTACTCCCCATGGGAAAGGCATATGACACATATATAATTTCAGATTTACGACATTCAAATCATTCAACCATTTACTCATAGGATATAAGTGAAGCACACGAGTAAATGACAAACTACTCCAAAAAGATATAAGTGAAGATCAATGAGTAGTTAAATAATAATGTAGCTATGTGAAGACTCTCTCTCATTTAAGAATTTCAGATCTTGGTATTTTATTCAAACAGCAAGCAAAGCTAAAGAAGATAAAATGACGCTCCAAGCAAAACACATAGGTGAATAAAAATATAGCTCCATGTAATGTTACCGATGAACGAAGACGAAAGAGGGGATGCCATCCGGGGCATCCCCAAGCTTAGGCTCTTGGTTGTCCTTGAATATTACCTTGGGGTGCCTTGGGCATCCCCAAGCTTAGGCTCTTGCCACTCCTTATTCCATAGTCCATCGAATCTTTACCCAAAACTTGAAAACTTCACAACACAAAACTCAATAGAAAACTCGTGAGCTCCGTTAGCGAAAGAAAACAAAACACCACTTTAAGGTACTGTAATGAACTCATTATTTATTTGTATTGGTGTTAAATCTACTGTATTCCAACTTCTCTATGGTTTATAAACTATTTTACTAGCCATAGATTCATCAAAATAAGCAAACAACACACAAAAAACAGAATCTGTCAAAAACAGAACAGTCTGTAGTAATCTGTAACTAACGCAAACTTCTGGAACTCAAAAAATTCTACCAAAATTGAAAACCTAGATAATTTGATTATTGATCTGTTGCAATTGGAATCAGTATTTTATCACGTTCTGGTGATTTTTAACAATTGTTTTCGTGAACAGAAAGTTTCTGGAATTTTCAGCAAGATCAAATAACTATCATCCAAGAAGATCCTATAGATTTAACTTGGAACAAACACTAATTAAAACATAAAACCACATCTAAACATAAGCTAGATGGATTATTTATTACTAAACAAAACCAAAAAGCAAGAAACTAAAATAAGATTGGTTTGCCTCCCAACAAGCGCTAACGTTTAACGCCCCTAGCTAGGCATGATGATTTCAATGATGCTCGCATAAAAGATAAGAGTTGAAACATAAAGAGAGCATCATGAAGAATATGACTAGCACATTTAAGTCTAACCCACTTCCTATGCATAGGGATTTTGTGAGCAAACAACTTATGGGAACAATAATCAACTAGCATAGGAAGGCAAAACAAGCATAACTTCAAAACTTTAAGCACATAGAGAGGAAACTTGATATTATTGCAATTCCTACAAGCATATATTCCTCCCTCATAATAATTTTCAGTAGCATCATGAATGAATTCAACAATATAACCAGCAACTAAAGCATTCTTTTCATGATCTACTTGCATAGAAAATTTACTACTATCCACATAAGCAAATTTCTTCTCATGAATAGTAGTGGGAGCAAACTCAACAAAATAACTATCATGTGAAGCATAATCCAATTGAAAATTAAAATCATGATGACAAGTTTCATGGTTATCTTTATTCTTTATAGCATACGTGTCATCACAATAATCATCATAAAAATAGGAGGCATGCTTTCATCATAATAAATTTGCTCATCAAAACTAGGGGGACTAAACATATCATCTTCAACAAACATAGCATCCCCAAGCTTGTGGCTTTGCATATCATTAGCATCATGGATATTCAAGGAATTCATACTAATAACATTGCAATCATGCTCATCATTCAAAGATTTAGTGACAAACATTTTAATGCATTCTTCTTCTAACACTTTGGCACAATTTTCCTTTCCATCATACTCACGAAAGATATTAAAAATATGAAGCGTATGAGGCAAACTCAATTCCATTTTTTTGTATTTTTTTAGACGAAACTAGTGATAAAACAAGAAACAAAAAGATTCGATTGCAAGATCTAAAGATATAACTTCAAGCACTCACCTCCCCGGCAACGGCGCTAGAAAAGAGCTTAGTTGACGGGGTGTGAGTGACGCTTACCTAGCCTCCCCGGCAACGGCGCCAGAACAGAGCTTGATGTCTACTACACAACCTTCTTCTTGTAGACGTTGTTGGGCCTCCAAGTGCAGAGGTTTGTAGGACAGTAGCAAATTTCCCTCAAGTGGATGACCTAAGGTTTATCAATCTGTGGGAGGCGTAGGATGAAGATGGTCTCTCTCAAGCAACCCTGCAACAAAATAACAAAGAGTCTCTTGTGTCCCCAACACACCCAATACAATGGTAAATTGTATAGGTGCACTAGTTCAGCGAAGAGATGGTGATACAAGTGCAATATGGATGGTAGATATAGGTTTTTGTAATCTGAAAATATAAAAACAGGAAGGTAACAAGCGATAAAAGTGAGCGTAAACGGTATGGCAATGCGTTGAAACAAGGCCTAGGGTTCATACTTTCACTAGTGCAAGTTCTCTCAACAATAATAACATAATTGGATCATATAACTATCCCTCAACATGCAACAAAGATTCACTCCAAAGTCACTAATAGCGGAGAACAAACAAAGAGATTATGGTAGGGTACGAAACCACCTCAAAGTTATTCTTTCCAATCAATCCATTGGGCTATTCCTATAAGTGTCACAAACAGCCCTAGAGTTCGTACTAGAATAACACCTTAAGACACAAATCAACCAAAACCCTAATGTCACCTAGATACTCCAATGTCACCTCAAGTATCCGTGGGTATGATTATACGATATGCATCACACAATCTCAGATTCATCTATTCAACCAACACATAGAACCTCAAAGAGTGCCCCAAAGTTTCTACCGGAGAGTCAAGACGAAAACATGTGCCAACCCCTATGCATAAGTTCATGGGCGGAACCCGCAAGTTGATCACCAAAATACATCAAGTGAATCACGCGATATCCCATTTTCACCACAGATACGCACGGCGAGACATACATCAAGTGTTCTCAAATCATTAAAGACTCAATCCGATAAGATTACTTCAATGGGAAAACTCAATCCATTACAAGAGAGTAGAGGGGGAGAAGCAACATAAGATCCAACTATAATAGCAAAGCTCACGATACATCAAGATCGTGCCAAATCAAGAACACGAGAGAGAGAGAGAGAGAGAGAGATGGATCAAACACATAGCTACTGGTACATACCCTCAGCCCCGAGGGTGAACTACTCCCTCCTTGTCATGGAGAGCGCCGGGATGATGAAGATGGCCACCGGTGAGGGTTCCCAGCACTACTAGGAAAAGGCCTACTAGTGGCGCACCAGTTTTGCCTACTTATGGCGCACTACTGGTGCGCCACTAGTACCACGCCACTAGTATTAAATACTAATGGCGCACCAGTGCACCATTAGTATAGGCCACAGTGCGCCATTAGTATAGGCCACTGGTGCGCCATTAGTATAGGCCGCGGTGCGCCATTAGTATTTTTGAATTTTGAAGGCGGGAAAATAGTAGTGGTGCACCGTCTAACCCCCACCGTGCGCCATTGCTATTTTTGAATTTTGAATTTGAATCTGGATCGCGATTTTTTTGCCCATTTTTTGCTCTTTTTTTTGCTTTTTTTTCACGAAATTTTTTCAAATATTGTTCTCGTTTTTGGATCTTGTACGTTCTTTTGCCGTGTTCTTTTGCCGGAGAGGAGTCCGCCGGAGAGGAGGGCCGAGGTCACCGGAGAGGAAGAGGATGAGGTCACCGGAGAGGCGCTTGCCTACATCGCCGGAGAGGAGGAGGAGGTCGCCGGAGAGGAGTTCACCGGAGCACCGGAGAGGAGGAAGGAGAAACTATGAGGGGAGGGGAGGAGAGGAGGGAGGAGGAGCTCACCGGAGAGGAGGGAGGAGGAGATCACCGGAGAGGAGGGAGGAGAAACCGTGAGGGGAGGGGAGGAGGAGGTCGCCGGAGAGGAGGAGGAGGAGGTCGCTGGAGAGGAGGAGGGTAGTATGGTGGAGGAGAGAAGGGGAGATGGAGTGGAGGAGAGGAGGAGATGGAGTGGAGGAGAGGTGGAGTGGAGGAGAAGAATGAAGAGGTAAGGAGGAGAGGACCACGCCCAGCCATATATACGGCATAGTAATGGCGCACCGTGGGCAGGTGCGCCATTACTAACTTTTTTTTATTTTTTTGATTTATTTTAAATTTTGAAGGCGGGAAGATAGTAATGGCGCACCATGGGCAGGTGCGCCATTAGTAAGTTTGAATTTTTTTTGAATTTTTTTGCCTCTCCAGATCTTAAAAGCCCCGTATCTTTTTTTCTGTTAGGATTTTGAGGATTTTGAAAATGTTTAACGGGGTTCCCCTAGTTAAATTCGGATGTAACTTTTCGAGTAGATGATTTTTCATATAAAAAACTTTTTCATCCGAGTTCGTATGCAAAAGTTATGCCCATTTTACAAATTCTCGAGAGATTTTGCAAAAAAGTCGAAAATTCATGTTTGTAAATTTTGCTAACAACTAGACCACATATCACATGGGAATCTTATTTTCTTTTATTTTTTTACATTTCTATCATTTTCTTTTTTTTAACTGAAAAGGCGGTCCGGGGGGTTGCATTCGGGGGAATGTTTGGGCCAAACTACTAATGGCGCACCGTGGAAGTGGTGCGCCATTACTAGTTCAACTAGTAATGGCGCACATAAAAATTTGAAAAAAAATTGAAACATATTTACTAATGGCGCACCGTTGGAGTGGTGCGCCATTACTAGTTTAACTAGTAATGGCGCACTATCCCCTGATGCGCCATTACTAGTTTTGAAAAAAAATTACTAATGGCGCACCATGGATGTGGTGCGCCATTAGTATTTTCACACTAATGGCGCACCAACACATGGTGCGCCATTACTATTTAGTAATGGCGCACCACATGCATAGTGCGCCATTAGTGTCCATATTGGCTATAGCTGTTTTTGTAGTAGTGGCCCCCCTCCGGCATGGTGCCGGAACGGGCTCCCGAGAGGTTTTTGGTGGCTACAGAGGCTTGCGGCGGCGGAACTCCCGATCTATTATGTTCCCCGATCATTTTTGGGTATATGGATATATATAGGAGGAAGAAGTACGTCAAGGGAGCCACGAGGGGCCCACGAGGGTGGAGGGCGCTCCCTAGGGGGGTGGGCGCGCCCCCCTACCTCGTGGCTCCCTCGTTTCTTTCCTGACGTGCACTCCAAGTCTATCAGGTTGCTTTCCTTCCAAAAATAACTTCTCCAGAAGGTTGCACCCCAAGGTCATCCCCATGGACCTACCTATGTCACCCCAAGTGCCTAGTGGACCCATGACAAGAGCTCACGCACGTGATATTCAATCCAAGGTGACATCTCTCCTACTTGAGCTTCCCTTACATGTGAACTAGACATGGTAGCTACCTCAATCAGAGATATTGTGTATGATCAGATACAGCGAGCATCCCGAGGATCCGAGGACTGAAGGAGGAGAAACTGCCAACATCAAGACTTGTGCAGAGCTTCTGCTAAGCCCGGAACTTCCGGTCCCAGCCCGAAACCTCCAGCCCCCGGACCTTCCAGCCATCCCGGAACCTCCAGACCTCGCCACTCCAGATGATGCTCGGGCATGCCAACTCTCTGTCCAGGCCGGAACAAGCCCGGAACCTCGCCCCAAACTTCCGAACCCCGGAATGTCTGGCCTACCCGGAACTTCCGGCCCCTGGAAACCAGACCAGCCCTGACTGTGTCAACTCTTGGCTTACCCCGGACCTTTGGCCAAAACCTGCCTGGAACTTCCGGGTCCCGGACCTTCCGCCCCTTCCCGGAACTTTCGACTTGCCTGCACGCAGTGACTCCGGGCCGAGGCCCATGTACCCCTTCGCCCCCCTAGACTATATATACTCCTTCTTCCCCAACGTTCTAGGGTCAGCATTGTGATAGCTCATTTTGGAGATAGAGCTCTGCTCATCCACTTGTTACCTACTCCTTTGGACCTCCAAGGAGAAGATCCCCCAAGGTGATTCAAGACCCTGTCTAGGGAAGATCCCCTCGAGGATTCAAGGCCCCATCTCCTAACGGATTGGGAAGAACTAGCTACTATTTGTATCGTCCTTTGTTGCATTTGGATCATGTATTTCTCTTTGCACATGTGTAATCGAATCTCGTTGATTTGAGTGTTTCCTCTCGTTTTCCCTCATGTGTGTTCATTGTGTTCTTCGGAAATTCCCCTCCAAATCATGAAAGATCGGCCATTAAGGTTCCAACATACATCATCTTTGTATCATTAGCCACGTTGATCACGTTTTTGGAGTCCCTACCCCTCTTTTCTAGCCTAATTTTGTTGATTTCATCCTAAATTCGAAAATCCCCACCAAAAATAGCCCCAAATTTTTGTGATTTTTTGGTTTGGATGATGTTTCGTTGATTTTGATCCATGGATTCATTGTGTTTCAAGTGGATCTAGGCTCAATTATGTGCACCAACAACTTATGCTAAGCAAGATAAACAATTATGTGATAGCAAGATATATAAGATGAAACACTATGGCTATCACAAAGTGAAGTGGATAAGTAAAGGTCTTGGGTAAGAGATAAACGAGGAGCACGGATACGATGATGTCCCGAAGTTCATATCCTTGCGGATGATAATCTTCGTTTGGAGCGGTATGGAGGTCAATTCTCCCCCAAAATGCCACTAGGGCCATTGTAATCTCCTCACGCCCTCTCACAATGCAAGATGTCATGATTCTACTAAGGGACCCTTGAGGGCGGTCACCAAACCTGTACAAATGGCGAACCTTGGGGGCGGTCACCAAATCCGTACAATTGGCAACCCTTGGGGGCGGTCACCGAACCCGTACAAATTGCTCAAGGCGATCTCCACTACTTAATTGGATACCCCGATGCTTGCCTGGAGTTTTTCACCACAATGATTGAGCTCTGCGACACTGTTGGACGAGTTTCTATGCAATGTTGCATAAAATATATTTTTTCTAATGAGTTTTTATGCAGGATATATATGCAAAGGCAAGGTACTACTAATGCAAAGACAAAATGCTATCGCATGGCACATGCAGGTACTTATTTGTACACACACATGGATGAAATCGTGGTGCAACTACTGCATGTGCGTGTGCACACAAGCACTCCTACCCACATGCAATAATACTTGGCTTATGATATTATGTACATAGCTTATGCATACACGTTAAAAAAGAGGGTGTTGCATGCACGTGACAAGCTTTGCTTTGGACTTGGTATTTATACACTATGCGTATGTATTCGGGTGTCTCGGCCGGCCGGCAAGCACGCATATACGTACCCGAATACCCGCCAGCTGAAGTGTACGTGTACATAAAATATAGCATGTGTTGGCATCAGATGGAATATAGTTGGGCTTGAAGAAGAACAACAGAAAGGAAAGAAATATACAAACAGACTTGGGCATGAAGAAGAATAGCAGAAGGAAATAAATCCACGGCCGCGTCCCAGGTTGTCTAACTTGCCATCCATCGACACCCTGAGATGGCTATATAAAGTCATCAGGAGGAGACGCAGCAAAAGGGGGATCTCAGGCAGCCGAGGCCAAGATAGATACAACGAATATATCAAGACCCAGGAAGCACCCTAGGGAGGACTTGAAGATGGTGGCCATTGTGCGCAGGTTGCAAGCAGCACGCACCTGAAGGCGGCAGGCGGTGCATGTACCTGAGGAGATCAAGACGTGCTATGCACCCAGGAGGACGCGCCCATGGCAGCGGGGTGTGCACTGAGAAGGACGCAGTGACGACAATGGAAATGGCGTCACAATAATCTTTCTTTTTCTATGTGTTGTCAGCTATTTTGCAGGAAGAACTCATGCACTCAGAAACAGAGATCGCATGCAGAAGAAGAGGTGTCTATGGCGGCGGCGTCAAGGATGAGACGCGCCCGTGGCAGCGTCGAGCACGAGACGCACTCATAACGCCAACGGGTCGCAGCGACGGCAGCACCATATCTCGCAGAGCCCTGGCGGTAGTGGCGAGGAGAAGAGGATACACCCATGGCGGCAGCACGTGTGACAAGGCAGCCGTGATGTATTGACAAGGAGGGCATGCTCCAAGTGGGAAACCGAGCATCCATGAGGGTACATGCACCACCTGCAACGGCGCCGCAATAAACTTTATTTTTCTGTGTTTTATCATCTATTTTGCAGAATGGCCTTTGGACGACGCGCCCAGCAGAGGTGGCGCGGATGATGCAACCCTCTTCTAGTACCAGGAGTAGTTGAGGCGGCGGACGACGCTCCAACGGAGGTGGCCACGGACGAAGCGACACTCTGCACATACCAGGTGATGCTGAGGTGGTACACGATGTGCACGGCGGAGGTGGTCGCGGATGAAGCGGTGCTCTTTCCGTACCAAATGCAATGGAGACGCTGGACGACGTTGCCGGACCCGGAGACTACATCGACATTGCCAGGCTTAACCCGGTGTCAGAGGATGGAGGCGCGGAGCTTGAGAGGACGACGCCCATCATCTTCTCCATCAAGCTGGTGCCATGGAGGACGAAGGCATGGAGCTCGCGAGGATGTCGTTCTGCAATGGATGGCAGCGTGGAGTTCGCCAAAACGACACCCATCGCCAACATTATCAACCCCGTACCGCGGTGGATGTTGGCACGGAGCTCGCGAGGACGACGCCCATCATCAACATCATCAAGGCGGTGCCGTGGAGGACGGAGTCGTGGACCATGTGAGTATGCCGCCACTATGCCGCGGTGGATGATGACACGGAGCTTGTCAAGACGACACCCATCATCAAGCCAATGCCATGGAGGACGGAGATGTGGAGCTCGCGAGGATGCCGCCGCCGTGCCGTGGAGGATGGTGACACGGAGACCACCAAGACGACGCCCATCATCAACATCATCAAGCCGGTGCCACATAGGACGGAGCCATGGAGCTAGCAGGACAACACCATGAAGTGTACCTCGTCAAGCTGGAGCCCACAACTCGGAGCCCATGAAGATGACACACGCCCGCGGTGCTTCCCGCAACACGGAGCCCGCGATACGAAGAAGATTGTGCTACACGGTGACACGTCTTCACCGACCCTTACCATGATTTAGCGATGTGTTTCCTTTGTCTTGGCGGACTACCGAATACGGCATCCAGCCGAGATGAGGTGCACCCTTCGTTGCACACAGGTCTCGTTGTCATACGGGTGGCGTGCTCTTTGTCTTAGCAGACCACCGAATACGGCGTCTAGCTGAGACGAGGCTTCAACCACGCCCCTCCATGATGCCATTTTTTTCTTCGACACCGCGATGTTTTGCTTTTGTCTTGGTGGACCACCGAATACAGCGTCCAGCCGAGACAAGGTGCACTCTTTGTTGCATACAAGTCTCGTCGTCATACGGAAGGCGTGCTCCTTGTCTTAGCGGGCAACCGAATACAGCGTCTAGCTGAGACAAGGCATCAACCACGCCCCTCAATGACGCCACCTTTTCCACAGCCCTGTGAAGCAGTGCCCTTTGTCTTGACAGACCGCTGAATTCTCGGCGTCTAGCTGAGATGAGGCGCCAACCACACCGGCCATGCCAATGTCAGCGTGCGACGGTTTTACAACGACGCCGGTCTCCTAAACAACTTACTCCCGCGAGGCATAGCCGTTGCATACCCCGAAGAGGCCGCTAGGTCGTCTAGAAGTCCGAGCCAAGCAGGACCCATGCAACTTCAACCCCAACTACCTCACCGCTGCCAAGACCAACGACGCCTGACGGCAAGGGCGAGAGTGGCTAGCACAAAGCCACGTTTTCTGCTGCGCGTGTACCGACGAGGACATGGGCTCTGCCGCTGCCCACACACCACTATCATCATGCATGGAGAACGCAAGGCGAAGATAACGAAAATGACCGCACGGCTTAATCGGAGGTTTCCCGTGGAGTAACTGCGGGAGTAATTAACCGGGAGCCTTCCGAGGCCCGGGGAACCAGAGACCGCAATCGGTACAGTCAGGCAAGCTGCGCTAGTAGGCCACGGAGCGCACATGTAAAGGGATCTTGTATTTTTGTTTCTCCATTGAGAGACTAATAAAGTGCATGTCCCCCTATCTTTATTTGTGTACTTAGTACACTAGCACGCCCACCAAGTTTTATTTCCCCTGGCACGTAGAGTGATAATAATACAATAACCCACATTATTTTTATTATCTCTCGTGTCAAACAAATTGGCACGCCCGGTGGGACGGAGCCGTGGAGGACGATGCCCATCACCAACATCATCAACCCCGTACCACGGTGGATGGCGGCATGGAGCTCGCGAGGACGATGCCCATCATCAACATCATCAAGGCGGTGTCATGGAGGATGGATCCCTGGAGCCTGTGAGTATGCCGCCACCATGCCGCGGTGGACGGTGACACGGAGCTCGTCAGGACAACGCCCATCATCAAGACAATACCATGGAGGACGGAGATGTGGAGCTCGTGAGGATGCCGCCGCCGTGCCATGGAGGATGGCAACACGGAGACCACCAAGACGACGCCCATCATCAACATTATCAAGCCGGTGCCGCGTAGGACGGAGGCATGGAGCTAGCGGGACAACACCATGAAGTCTGCCTTGTCAAGCTGGAGCCCACAACCCGGAGCCCATGAAGATGACACACGCCCCCGGTGCTGCCCGTGATACGAAGAAGATTGCGCTACGCGATGACACGTCTTCACCGACCCTTACCACAATTTCGTGATGTGTTTCCTTTGTATTGGCGGACCACCGAATACGGCGTCCAGCCAAGACAAGGTGCACCCTTGGTTGCACACAGGTCTCGTTGTCATACGGGTGGTGTGCTCTTTGTCTTAGCAGACCACTGAATACGACGTCTAGCTGAGACGAGGCATCAACCACGCCCCTCCATGATGCTATTTTTTTTCTTCGACACCGCGATGTTTTGCCCTTGCCTTGGTGGACCACCAAATATGGCGTCCAGCCGAGACGAGGTACACTCTTCGTTGCCTACAAGTCTCGTCCTCATACGGACGGCGTACTCCTTGTCTTAGCGGGCCACTGAATACGGCGTCTAGCTGAGACGAGGCATCAACCACGCCCCTCCACGACGCCAACTTTTCCACGGCCCTGTGAGGCGGTGCCCTTTGTCTTGACGGACCGCTAAATTGTCAGCGTCTAGCCAAGACAAGACGCCAACCACACCGGCCATGCCAATGTCAGCGTGCGACAGTTTTACAACAACGTCGGTCTCCTAAACAACTTACTCCCGCGAGGCATACCCCGGCGAGGCCGCTAGGTCATCTAGAAGTCCGAGCCGAGCAGGACCCATGCAACTTCAACCCCAACTACATCACCGCCGCCAAGACCGACGAGGCCTGACGGCAAGGGCGAGCGTGGCTAGCACAAAGCCACGTTTTCAGCGGCGCGTGTACCGACGAGGCCACGGGCTCTGCCGCTGCCCACACACCACTATCATCATGCATGGGGAACGCAAGGCGAAGATAACGAAGATGACCGCACGGCTTAATCGGAGGTTTCCCGTGGAGTAACCGCAGGAGTAACTACCGGGAGCCTTGCGATGCCCCGGGAACCAGAGACCACAATCGCTACAGTCAAGCAGGCTGCGCTAGTAGGCCACGGAGCGCACATGTAAAGGGATCTTGTATTTTTGTTTCTCCATTGAGAGATTAATAAAGTGCATGTTTCCCTGTAGTTATTTGTGTACTTAGTACACTAGCATGCCTGCAAAGTTTTATTTCCCCTGGCACGTATTGGGATAATAATACAATAACCCACATTATTTTTATTATCTCTCGTGTCAAACAAATTGGCACGCCCGGTGGGACGTGGTTCTCCTCCCATCTTTGCTTCGCTGTGGTCATCGAAATCGTCGTCGCCAATCTCCCAATGTGATCAACATGCTGCAAGGATCTCCATCGGTGAGACCCCTTTCATGTCGGTGGACTCTCCCACGGTAGCAAATTGGAGCAATGCTGATTAGTCCGCATTATTGCTGCCTATGGTCTTCATAGTGCGTGGCGAGAAGGTCTACATGCACCAATCTCAAGATCATGTGCAGTCGAAGAAGGCGCAAAGGCGAGGGGCCGCGAAGGTGAAGAAGGACCATCGCGAGCTAATGCTTGAGGCGCGTGCCATGTTGAAAGAGTCGGCAAGGGCGGATATCCAAGGAGACATGGAGGCGGCTCAATGCCTCCGCGCTAAGACTGCCAACGGGTGAGCAAGTATGGCCTGACGGGGCTAGGAGCCGCCAACACCAACACCATGGCGCACCGAGGTCAAGTTGCACGAAGGGGGATGTATCGCAAGGCCCTATAGTCTCCATTAACATCACCAAGGTGCATGCGTGCCTTGTCTCCACAACTCAGTGGTCGATGGAAGATCACTCCGCAACAACAATAGGTTCTCTATCCTGTCATGCGAGTCACGGGCACCAGGTGGCCAGGATTGAAGGCGTAGATATTCGCCAACTCCAGGAACACATGAACCATATCCAGAGGCGGCTCCATGATCAAGGAGCACCAAATAGTGCATAAATATAGGCGGCTTCATCAACATGAGCGCCTCGATGATACTCTTCACCAATTCGACACTTAGAGTGGGGGCATCCTAACATGCCCCTGCGTTGTAAATGATGGTAAGACGTCAAGACGGTGGGAGGAACCCTCAACCCACTCAACAGTGGCGACCATAGGACCCTGTACGGCAAACACTTCCACCACGACATGTGTCCTGTCCTTGGTGGCGAGCTCGACCACAACTCCAAGTGATGGCATACAGGGCTGCATTATCCACTAGGCACCATGTGCCACCCCGTCCTTTCTAGGTGAAGGGTCGTCAATGCAGCCACCAACTCGAGCTCGCTAGAGGTGACACGCCACTCATCCAAGGCGGGGGACCGTCCACACCATCGCTGACATCAAGTGGCCCCAAGGCAAGGCGCTAACTACACCTTCGTCAACATGGAGTGCCCCCAAGGCGGGTGCCATCCACCTCTGTCGACATGAAGCTTTGGTAGGCAGGCCTCCTATTTCACCTCCGTCGACACGGATTTGGCTAAAGATGCGGCACCGTATATACCGCTGCCAACGAGGAGCTAGCTCGAAGGCGGAGCACCTTCTACACCATCGTCGACATGGAGCTTGCGTAAAGTCGAGTGTCGTGTACATGTCCTCAGATCTTTTCCGAGGCCGGCGTACTTTTTGCGTCGTGGTCGGCATGGAGCTCGCCTAACGGCAGGCATCTCCTACACCACCTCGAAGCTCATCCGAGGCGGGACGCCGTCAACCACCCACAACATGGACCTCGCTCAAGGCGGGACACCTACACGACCGTTGACACACATCCCATCGATGTTGAGGCACCATCTACACCACCATCGACGTGGAGCTTGCCTGGAGTGGGGTTTGGTCGAGACTACCGTCCACGCGGAGCTTGGCCCGGGCAAGGTTTGGTCTACACTACCGTTAATGCGGAGCACGCCCAAGGTGTCATGTAATCTACGCTGCTGAACTTGCCTAAGGTGGGGACGCTGCCTACACCGTCCCCGGCACAAGCTCACCCTAGGTGGGGTGTCATTTACACCGCCGCTGAGGCAGAGCACTGGCCATATCGTTGCTGATATGGAGATCGTCCGAGGCAGGTCGCCATCTACGCCATTGGAAATGGATCTTTCCTGAGGCGGGAACAACGTTTACCCCGTCTCCGACATAGAGCTCACCTAAAGGCGGGCGACATCTACACCAACACAGAGCTCGCCCAAGGCGGGCACGCCTTCTATGCCTCCGCTGAGGCGGAGCTCAATCTCTACGCTTTCGCTAACACGAAGCCCGTCCATGGGCGCCTTGCATGTTTTCATGCCAACCCTGTGTCGCCGCTTGTTGTGGCAATGACATCTCCCACATCTACCCCAACATTCACGCCGATGTGCATCATCAACATTGTCTTAGCACCGGCGAGGCAAAGCTATACTCCATTGACATGTCTTTTTTCGATGAAGCAATCTATATCTTGCCAGACACCAACGAGGCGAAGGCAAGTCATCCAGTCCGACACCGACAAGGCAGACACCACCAGGCCTGGCACTGACGAGGCGAAGGCCGCCCACTTCATCATCGGACAATCGACAAGATGGAGGGATATGGCTAAGCCTGGCCGGAGCGATGGGTGTACCGCTCTCCCTTTCACTTCGTCAACACATCCCCACCATCTACACCAATCCAACGGTGCGATCGAAGCCTGCAGCAAGACTCTCAGCAAGATACTCAAGAAGATAGTGACAAGGAACATGAGAGACTGTCATGGTCATCTCTTCGAGTATTTGTGGGCATACCGCGTCACGGTCCGTAACCCAACACAGGCAACTTCATTTTCTCTCGTTTACGGGAGTGAGGCGGTCCTACCACTGCAGGTCCAGCTATCCTCTTTGAGGGTGGCTATCCAAGATGAGGTCACCCAAGACAAATAGGTACAACTGCGGTTTCAGGAGCTTGACGCCCTTGAAGAGGGGCGACTTCATGCCCTACAGAACCTGGAGCTTTACCGCCAGAATATGGTGGGAGCTTACGACAAGCTCGTGAAGCAACGTGTCTTCCGAAAAGGCGAGTTGGTCCTTGTGCTCAGGTGGCCCATCGTCGTGGCGCACAGGACAAAGGGCAAGTTTGAGCCAAAGTGGGAAGGACCATACTTCATCGAGAAAGTCTACGATGGGGGAGCATACCAGCTCGTCGATTCCCAGGGAGTCTGACCTATGCCCCCAATCAACGGAAGGTTCCTAAAAATTATTTTTTTTCTTAAATTTTGCTTCTTTTGTTGCCTTTTGGATTTTTAGTGGGGAAACTTTTCCATGGGCTATCCATGATGCATTCTCCTTTGCATTTCGTGGATATATCTAGTTTCCCCCAATTTTTATGGACTATGTCCAACAAAAAATTGCTTTCCCCTATCACACCATGTTGTTGCTTGAAGTTTTGGCTACCCTAGGACTTGTTCGAGGGTGGCACAATGTGTCAAGTTGCAGGTGGAGCGGCTCCTACACCCAGAATGCACGACACGTACCAGATGTATGCTTTCGGAGGCAGCGGAGATGATTACCTGGGCACTTCTGAGTATTGAGATCCGCGCTCTTCATGTTTCCCGGCATGCCTCATATTCACAGAGGCTCGCACTCCAGGGAAGACTATAGGAAAAGATCATGGAGGGTTGCTTGACCCAATACAAGTTGGTTTGGTGCATAGTCACATGGCAACCCTGGGGTGCACCAACAAAAGCCCTAGATAAAGTGCTAGAGGGTTTTTCCTAGTCCACAGAGGTGAATAGTTGTCTTCCAAGTTCTCAAGGTGGGTCCCAAAGAATCCTAAAAGAAGAGTTCTCAAGAAGTTTGAGCCGAATGTCAAAGCAAGTCCATGAACTTCGCGGCCAATCAATCATTCGCATGAGCAACCAAAATAAAATTCCAAAATTCCAAGAAGCAAATTCAAAAAAAAATCCCAACAGTCTAAGAAGCAATCAAGTGGTCCCAAGCAATAAGGAACCCATTGGAAGGAAGGGGGGAGGTAGCTGTTCACCACCCCTCAATATGCACGAAGAAAAATCGCCAAGCCATTGTCCCAAAACCATTTGCCCTGAACCTACCATACCCAAGTCTCTAGGTTCATGGGGCGTGTACAGGGGGCATGTTGAGCTATGGGGGCCCAGTATGATGATGGGCTAGAGTATGAATTTCTGTTGCCTCTCGGAAGCATCCTGAAACACGACGTCTGCATACACGTACACCAAAGCTTATTTAAGTTGTTGACTTGCAATTGTCAAGGTCTTTCGACGGTTCCCACAGACAAGTCCTTCGGTAGCCTTCTCGGATATCCCGCCCAATAGCTGGTGTATAATGGGAAAGCCAACATTTTAAAAACCCACAAGCTTTATTTTCTTCTCTCCTGTTTTAGTTTGGTGTTTCTAGTTGTGCCCCTCCAATATCTTTGCAGCCATGGAGATCCCCTTCCTATCGTCGTCGACGGCATTCCGACGACAAATCACTACATCCAACTACATCATGGGTGTTTGGGGGCAGCAATACCCATGCGTCCCTGACAACGCCGACGACACCCCGGCAACCAATCTTCTACACCGACATGCACGATAGGCACTCCAAGGTGACTTATGTGCACTCTTGAAGGTGGCGTCGATTTGTCTCCGTGGCCCCATCTCCAACAACAATGAAGCTTGTGGGCAACGTCAACCCCTCAATCAATCGTAAGGCCGATGGCGTCCCGGCATACCATCAGAATTGGCACGCCATGAGCGATGTGACGATTCAGTCAATAAAGGGGAGCTACCGACGGTCTACCGATGCCTCGCCTACATCAACACAAGGAGATCATGGGAGCAGTGCAACGCGCCAGTGCGGCCAGCGTGAATCTGTGAAACCCTCCAAACAAGCCGGTTGGCACTGTAGCAGTTAGACGGTTGCGGCGAAATTGGTAATTTTTTTTGTTTTGTTTTCAGGATAAGGCATGATGTTTCTCCATGCAATGAAGACGGGATAGGATTCTTTCGTTGGCTGGCATCGTGCCCATTATACGATCCAACGAGCTCCTTAAAAGAATGCAAGTGTGGATGGACGTACCTACACTAAGTCATGTTATTTTCTCACCATCTTCGGAACGGTGCACACGAAGTCACGGTGATGTCAACTCTGAACCAGTTCTTCAGGCTGCACATGAATTATGCGCCAAAAAAAGTACTTCGTCAAGTCAAGCTCGATTTGCTTCGCACTCAAGCTCGACTCGACGAAGGGGCATTTGTTGGACGAGTTTTTTGTGCAATGTTGCATAAAATAATTTTTTCCTAATGAGTTTTTTATGCAGGATATATATGCAAAGGCAAGGTACTAATAATGCAAAGACAAAATGCTATTGCATGGCACATGCACGTAAGTTTTTGTACAGACACATGGATGAAATCGTGGTGCAACTACTGCATGTGCGTGCACACACAAGCACTCCTACCCACATGCAATAATACTTGGCTTATGATATTATGTACATAGCTTATGTATGCACGTTAAAAAAAGAGGGTGTTGCATGCACGTGACAAGCTTTGCTTTGGACTTGGTATTTATACACTATGCATACGTATTCGGGTGTCTCGGCCGGCCGGCAAGCACGCATATACGTACCCAGATACCCGCCAGCTGAAGTGTACATGTACATGAAATATAGCATCTGTTGGCATCAGATAGAATATACTTGGGCGTGAAGAAGAACAACAAAAAGGAAAGAAATATACAAACAGACTTGGACGTGAAGAAGAATAGCAGAAGGAAATAAATCCACGGCCGTGTCCCAGGTTGTCTAACTTGCCATCCATCGACACCCCGGGGTGGCTATATAAAGTCATCAGGAGGAGACGCAGCAAAAAGGGGATCTCAGGCAGCCGAGGCCAAGAGAGATACAACGCACATATCAAGACCCAGGAGGCACCCTCGGGAGGACTTGAAGATGGTGGTCCTTGTGCGCAGGTTGCAAGCAGCACGCGCCTGAAGGCAGCAGGCGGTGCCTGTACCTGAGGAGATCAAGACGCGCTGTGCACCCAGGAGGACGCGCCCATGGCAGTGGGGTGTGAACCGAGAAGGATGTAGTGACGACTATGGAAATGGCATCACAATAATCTTTCTTTTTCTATGTGTTGTCAGCTATTTTGTAGGAAGAACTCACGCACTCAGAAACAGAGATCGCACGCAGAAAAAGAGGTGTCTATGGCGGCGGCGTCGAGTACGAGATGCGCCCGTGGCAGCGTCGAGGACGAGACGCGCTCATAACGTTGGCGGGTCGCAGCGACGGCAGCACCATATCTCGCTGAGCCCTGGCGGCAGTGGCGAGGAGAAGAGGATGCACCCATGGCGGCAGCACGTGCGACGAGGCAGCCGTGATGTACTGACGAGGAGGGCATGCTCCAAGTGGGAAACCAAGCATCCATGAGGGCGCATGCACCACCCGCAACGGTGCCACAATAAACTTTCTTTTTCTATGTTTTATTATCTATTTTGCAGAATGGCCTCTGGACGACGCGCCCAGCAGAGATGGCGCGGATGATGCAACCCTCTTCTCATACTAGGAGCAGTTGAGGCGGCAGACGACGCTCCAACGAAGGTGGTTGTAGGTGTCATAACTGGCGGATCTCGGGTAGGGGGACCCGAACTGTGCGTCTATGGTCGATGGTAACAGGAGACGGGGGACACGATGTTACCCAGGTTCGGGCCCTCTTGATGAAGGTAATACCCTACTTCGTGCTTTATTGATCTTGATGAATATGAGGATTACAAGAGTCAATCTACCACGAGATCGTAATGGCTAAATCCTAGATGTCTAGCTTGTATGATTGTGATTGCCTCTACAGACTAAACCCTCCGGTTTATATAGACATTGGAGGGGCCTAGGGTTGTACAGGATCGGTTTACAAAGGAAGGAATCTACATATCCGAACGCCAAGCTTGCCATCCACGCAAAGGAGAGTCCCATCCGGACACGGGAAGAAGTCTTCTGTCTTGTATCTTCATAGCCCATTAGTCCGGCCCATGTTACATAGTCCGGACGCCCGAGGACCCCTTAATCCAGGACTCCCTCAGTAGCCCCAGAACCAGGCTTCAATGACGATGTGTCCGGCGCACTGATTGTCTTCGGCATTGCGAGGCGGGTTCTTTCTCCGATTACTTCAAAATACCTTACCCGAAAAGCTGTACTCGGTTTGTGTTTGAATGTCACATCCTTTGGCTTCTGCGCCTCCATTGCTTCTGCTTCCACGTGTCGAGCGAATACGAGAGGTCGGGGTATTTTTGCACATAACACCACGGCCATGTAAGAAAGGCATCTATTTAAAAAGATTGGATCTCATATCCCAGTCCACACCAAGTGGAAAATCCTTAGAGCTTGCCAGGAGAAACCATTCCAACATGGCTAGCGTTCCCAATTCTTCCTCCCGCCCCCACGGCTCCAAAAAAGGCGATTGGGAGAGATGTTCTGTATCCCACGATCAGCTGGTTAAGCTTCAAACACAGGGATTTCTTCCCCCCGCGGATCTAGTCCCTGTTCGGGCAGGATTGACCTCCTTCAATGGCGAAGCCCAGGCGGAGAATTTCCCCAATCCAACTAGGGGGAACGAGTGTGCTTCGTTTCCTACTTGTTAAGAGGCGTCGGGTTTCCAAGCCACCCCTTCCTCTGAGGACTCCTGGAGAATTACGGCCTCCAACTGCACAACCTCACACCGGCCTCTATCCTACACATCGCGGGTTTTGTTGCTCTTTGCGAGCTATTCCTGGGCTGTGAGGCCCATTTCGAGTTATGGAGGAAGCTATTCTGCCTCGTCCCTCGTACCCAAAAGGGATCGATATTCGAGGTGGGTGGCGCTGAGGTATGGCGCATAGCCGGGACCGAATACCTGTCCGGCACGCCGAAGAAGGCGTCCGAAGAGTGGCCTTCGGAGTGGTTTTACATCGAAGATGTCGTTCTCCCCGACCCAGTCCGACTGGGCCTCCCTGAATTTTCCAGTGCCTCATTGAGGAAATGCCACAGCTGGCATCCTCGGAGCCTCGAGGAGGAAGATAGCGCAGAAGTCCATCAGTTAATGAGCAAGATAAGGGCACTCGCTCAGTCCGAATTATCAATAATTGAGGTAATGGCAACTTCCATAGTGCGGGGTGTTCAGCCACTCCAATTCAGAGGGCTCCCTATGTGGCACTACAATGGGGAAAACGACGCCTCATGCTATGGACGGAAAGGTCCGGACACCCCTGCCGCCCTGGCCACAATATTGGCCAATCTGTACAAAGGGGAGAAAGAGGAGTTCACTCACCTTAAGCGCTAAGAGGGATTCTCCATGTACAATCCCCCTAGCTGGGTGAGCTTTAATCCTACATCATTACTCGATCCCTTCCCCGAGTCATGTTTAATTGACATTTACTCGTTCATTTCTAACAGGAATGGTGGAAGGCTATCGCGGGGATCTATAGCCCCGCTCCACAGCCGGAGGACCATAATCGAGACCTCGATCCCGGATTTGAAGAGGATCCGGACATATTTGTAGAACTCCAAGAGGGAGTCTTCTACCAGGCGAGCTATGATGGAACAGAAGTGGCCATCATGGCAGATTTTCCTGGCCTCCTTCCTGCCTCACATGTAAGTAGCCAGGAGACATTTCCTCCCAAAAAGCTTCCTCATTATGCCTCACCCACCGCACTATCTCCTGCTCCGATGGGGAGGCACTCAGCGCGTCATGCCGCACCAGAGGTGTCTCATAAGAGAGCGGCGCCTACGCCGGGCGGGTCTTTGAAGAGAAAGGCAAAGGACAATGTGGCCGAGCCTTCGTCAAAGCAGTACGACTTTAAATATGCCCCCTGGTAGTCACATCAAATCGTGACATTGTCCATTGTGTTTTATCAGGAAGAGTGTTCGCCGGACTATGTCCGGGGATCCTGCCAGTCGCGCCTCCATCAGTCAGATTCCAGACCCTGCCTCTAGGGCGGGGGCTGACACGGGAGCGGCGCCAGATTGTCCTCCTTCAGAGGATTCGGATAATGTATCCATCACGAACTCTGAAGTGGAGAGCGCAATGAACCATCGGCGCCGGAGGGCCGCGCTCCGTGACCCCGTATTTGCTAAAGAGGCGTTCGATGCCTTCAGCTCGGCTGATGCGTACATACGAGCTGCTCGGGATGGGCTTACAAGAGCCACTAGCCAGTATTTTAAAGATAAGCGGGTAAGTATGCATTGTACAGATCTGGTAATCATGTACCAGTAGCCCCCGAGACTTGAAACAGTTGAAACAACTAATTTAAGGATCATTGTATAATCAGGTACTCACAGAGAAGAACAGCATGTTGTCTCATGAGCTGGAAAAGTGCCGGACTCAGCTAGCTGTTGCTACCGCCGAACTGAAGAAGTCCGAGAAGGCACCGCCTGGTAATGTTCCCCTCCATCCGGAAAAAGTATAATCATGTACCAGTAATGTTAATACTGTTGTGTTTCCGATGACAGGGTCAGCAGATCAACTGAAAGAGGAACTGAAAGTCGCGCAGGCGGGTGAACAAGAGGCCAAAAGGCAACTGGCCGCAGGCGAACGTGTGCTGACACGGGTCAGGGATGAAAAGAACAAGCTACAGGATTCCAATACCCTGCTGGGCGAAGAACTAAAAGATGTGCGAGCCCATCTAGCTGACACCGTCAAGGAGAATAGGAGGCTACGAGGCAGCATATTCAGTATGCTTACGAACTTACCTTCATGTAATTCAGCGAAGAAATGATCTAACAGATTTATGTCTGTAGGTATGCTGACTGGCCATCCCGAAGAGGAAATGTCCGGCTCTCAAGGCGACCTACTGCAAGAGCTGTCCCAACTGCACGAGCGAGCTCGGCAAGCAATGCGGAGCGTTGCCAAGGATTTATGGCCATCCGTCTCTCCTCCAAGAAGTATGGAGGAGCTTGTGAAGCTATTCCAAGGAGCTCGGCGGCGCTTCCGATTATGGAAGATATCGGCCTGCCGAGAAGGTGCGCGAGAGGCCTGGGCCATGGTAAAAACATGGTACAACAAGCTTGATCCGAATCATATGGCCCGGGTCGGACCTCGGGGGTCAGATGGAAAAGAAATTCCAGTTAGTCTGGTATATGACCAAGTAAAGATAGCCGCCAAATTTTCTCAACAAGATTGTAAGCTAGACAGCCTGTTAGACGGCATAGAGGAAGAAGTTTTTGAGTCCAAGTGACTATGTACTTCAATTGAAAAATTTGTCCCTAGCCGGATTATAAAACAATTGTCATGGCAGAACTTTTCGCTTTGACCTCTGGACCCAAAGGTGCGGAGTGTTTCCAAATACCAGAGCGGCAATACAGATCGGGGTATGCGTGGAAACCAGGCATAGGGGTCATAGTTGCTTGAACATACAAGTTGTATCCAGCTAGCTATGTTATATTACATGATGATTGTAAGAAACATCTTCCAGGGAGAATAGTTCCGTTAAGGGTTCCTTTCCCTGGGTGAGCATGCGTTAGTATGCATGTCCGAACTGTGATCGAAAAATCGCAATATACGTAACATCTGGGGGTTCATAGTTGTCGGTGTCAAAACCGCGGATCTCGGGTAGGGGGTCCCGAACTGTGCGTGTAAGTTCGATGGTAATAGGAGACAGGGGACACGATGTTTACCCAGGTTCGGGCCCTCTCTATGGAGGTAATACCCTACTTCCTGCTTGATTGATCTTGATGAATGAGTATTACAAGAGTTGATCTACCACGAGATCGTAATGGCTAAAACCCTAGAAGTCTAGCCTGTATGATTATGATTGCCCCTACGGACTAAACCCTCCGGTTTATATAGACACCGGAGGGAACTAGGGTTGTACAAATTCGGTTACAGAGAAAGGAATCTTCATATCCTAACGCCAAGCTTGCCATCCACGCCAAGGAGAGTCCCATCCGGACACGGGAGAGAATCTTCTGTCTTGTATCTTCTCGGCCCATCAGTCCGGCCCATGTCCAACAGGTCAGATGCCCGAGGACCCATTAATCCAGGACTCCCTTAGTAGCCCATGAACCAGGCTTCAATGACGAAGTGTCCAGCGTGCAGATTGTCTTCGGCATTGCAAGGCGGGTTCCTCCTCCGATTACTCCAAAGCATCCTTCAAACACTGAAAACGTGTCCGGCTCTGCGAAACATGCACCACACACAACCGCAAAGGGTATAATATTTCTCGAGTCCAATCTGCTGACAACTTTTGTAGCGTTACATCACGTCCCTGCCCGTTCATTATTTCGAACCGTTTTTTAGCCTCCCGCTCCATATTTTGAGATGCGGTTTTATTGGCACGTCTTGTCAAAGCAGAGATCGTGTCCCCTTATCGCGGGATTCTCATCAATGCCGGCGTGGGTAATTCAACCGTGCTGCCTACACAGCCCGTGCGGAATAGGCGAGTTTTAAGGCGAGTGGGGAGGCGCTTGATATTCGCTGCCTTTATAAGGAGATAAGGATTCACCCCTTTCACCCACGCCTTCTCTCTCTCTCTCTCTCTCTGCCCACCCATTCTCGAGCTCCAGCGCCCAAGTTCTCACCGTTTCCGCCTCAAGAAAGCACTCCAGTCATGTCCGGATCTGGAGCGCAAGGCAAGTGGATGGTTTCCTCTGTCAAGGAGAAGGACATCACCAAGCTCCGGGAGGCCGGATATTTGGCCAAGGAAGTCGCCCACCGGCTTCCGGCCAAGGGACAGATCGTCCCCACCCCGGAGCCCCATGAGAGGGTAGTGTTCATCCCCCACTTCGTTCGCGGGTTGGGATTTCCTCTCCACCCATTCGTCTGCGGACTCATGTTCTACTACGGGCTAGATTTCCATGATCTAGCCCCCAACTCTTTCCTCAACATCTCGGCATTTATTGTCGTGTGCGAGGCCTTCCTCTGCATCTCACCCCACTTCGGACTGTGGCTAAAGATCTTCAACATGAAGCCGAAGGTGGTGGATGGCCAACATGCAGAGTGCGGAGGCGCCATGGTTAGCAAGATGCCCAACGTCATATGGCCCAAGGGTACCTTCGTGGAAACCGTCAAAGGGTGGCAACAGCAGTGGTTCTATGTCACAGAGCCGCGTGACTCCACCTGGGCCGCGGCTCCCTAATTCAGGTCCGGGGCCCCAATGCGGCTCACCTCCTGGCTAGAGAAGGGTCTGGACTAGTCCTCGTCGGACGAGCTGACAGCACTGCAGATGCGCATCAAGAGCATGGTCGACAAGAACATCAAGCTTGTCAATGTGATCCAGGTGATGCCTTCTCGCCGGATCCTTCCATGACAAAGCCGGACCTGCAATTTCTGGGTGTTTGATCCGACCAAGCACCAAACCTTGCAACATTTCTTCGGCGTTACGCATGAAGGCATTTGGAAGGTGCTCTTCAAAGCCAATGAGACGTGGCCGAAGGAAACCGAGGACCGTGGGTACAACCTGACCCATCCCGCCAGTCTGGTAAGCTTTTCGCGTTTTCAAGGTGTATCCTTTACTTATATACTCAAGGAGAATGGCTGAGCTTCCCCATTTTACTTTTTCAGGGCTGGACAAAGAAGGTGGAGCAGATCAAGTGTCCGGCTCACCTGCCCGAAGACCCAGAAATCCCGCTTCTGACGAAGATGCTGGTTCCGGCGCCCTACCAGGCGCCGGAGAAGAAGGCCAAGGGGACCAGAAGTGACCTCCGCCATAAGGGCACTTCGGACGTGACGTCCGAAGACGCCGAAACCCACTCCCCACCCGCCACCGATGAGGAGGAGGAGGAAGAAGAAGAAAGCAACTCCCCCCCTGAGGGGAGGAGGAAGAAAAGGGCGGCCTCCACACATCTGGAGGCTGAAGCGTCCAAGAAGGGGAGATCCTCCCTCGCGGACGACACCGCGCTGGATACTAACAGCATCTCGGAGTGGCGCCCCATGGATAAGCCCCCAGCCGAACCGTAAGTACTCAAAGGCACTGACGCACTCATATATCCACCTTGTTCACTTTGTAGAGCTGACATGTTGAATCATGCACTGCAGTCCGGCCCACACCAGCTCCCAGCGACATCGGGGGGTTCGCTCGATTCAAAGGCGATGGACAGCGAGTCGCCACCGGCGGCTTTCTCTCCCAAGGCCAAGGGTGACGCCGAGGCGCTGTCTCGAAGGACCTTCCTAGGCCAGGGAGAGGCTCGGGAGGCCGTCAGGGTGGCACCAGAGGGTGACCCTTCGGCCGCCAGACACATGGGGGAGCAAGTCCCCCTGGAGACTGGCGATCGGGGCCATATAAAGTTTGGCCCCCAGCCGGATATCATTCCGGAGTCCAATACGGCTCTGGAATCAGGCAAGCAGGTTCCTTTGAAAGAAGGAGGTGCGCCTATTCCGCCGGTGTCCTCTGTCCATCCAGAGGCACCGGATAATCTGGTGGAAGCGCTGCAAGGCGCTTCCATTGTTGAGGAACTCCGTGTCCTTATGGGTACGGTGGTTGAGAGGGTTCAATCCGTTAAAAGTGGACTGGCCGAAGCCTGCACCATCCTTCTGATAGGCTTTGAGGTATGTGGCGCAATTTATGTAAAAAGAATGTCATAGTATAGACAGTAGCCCCTGAGACTCTGTCCGGTGTTCGGAAAGAAAAGCCGGATTGAGGATCAAAGTATTTTCGCAGGAGACTAACCATACATGTCTATGTGAAATAAGCAGGCGTCGTTGCTAGCTACGACCTCTCATGCTACCGAAGTCTCCGGACTGAAGCAGAGGCTGGAGCAGGCCGAGGAGGAGCTCGGCCAAGCAAGAAAGCAGCTAGAGGATAAGCAAGGTATGTGATGACCTACTCAGATATAGAGAGATATGAATTGTTTGTGTTGATCAGAGTGCCATGATATTTGTAGGAGCGGCAACCGAGGTGGAGACCCTCAAGAAGGCGCTGGCCAAGGCCCAAAAGAAAGCGGCAAAGGAGCAGGCCGCCTGTGAAAAACACGAGGCTAGAGTTGACGAGGTCCAGCAGGAGCACCAGGACGCCGTGAAGAAATGCGAGTCCTTGGAGCGCAATATTGCGGGTCAAGGGACCGAACTCGCCAAGGCTCGCCAAAGTGCACAAGATGCCCGGGTAGAAGCCCAGGGCGCGCTCCAGGAAATTGAAGAGGCCAGAAAAATCACAGCGGGTAAGGCCTTCATTATGCAGAGCAAATATGTGAAGAGGAGGTATCTCTTACTAACCCGGATTTGGAGTTCTCTAGGAGCGTTTGAGGATTTACCGCATAGTGTTGCCGAAGCTGTGGAGTTCTTCCGAGCCGAAGAGGGTAGCTCGACAGAGAAGCTGTTCTAGTCGCAATACCTTGCACCAGAACATCCGGTGCCCTTTAGCGATCAGCTAAAACAGCTGGTCGAACTGCATAGGGTGGCCGAACTAGCCATGTAGGATTTGTTAATCCGGCTATGGCCTGTCGAAGCCATGCCCAGCAGCTACTTTGGGCTCATGAAGTGGCTGGTCAATGCCTGCCCCCGGCTTGACGTCATCAAGCGGTCAGTCTGCATTGAGGGTGCGCGGATGGCCTTCACATGTGTCAAAGTGCAGTGGGCGAAGATGAACGCCGTCAAGCTCACGACCGAGGGACCGCCCGCTGGCAAGTAGCACCGCACGCCCGAGCGGTATTGTGATGATGTCCTGGAGGGATCCCGCATTATAGCGGGGCAATGTGCTAAGGACATTATTTTTGAATGAATATATTCATGTTATCCTGTCCTGTATGGTGAAACAAAGTTGATATGTAATATAATGCTTGTTATTTTGCCTCCTGTGCGGCCATTTTGTTAAATCTGAGAGTTGGCCAGTCGTCGGCTTCAGCCCCCACGTAGGTAGTACGGGGGTGTTCGGGATGGAATCTAAACACTCCTGATCCATAAGTTTGGTCCTTGAAGGAGGTGTTTAGCGCAACGAACCAGGCAATCGGACTATGTGGCTTTATCGCCCTCACTTAGCCATAGGAGTTTGACAATAGAAATGTAGACGCAACCCCTAGCTGGTATTTAATCTAGACTAGGGTGCTGTAAACACCTGATCGGATGAAGGCCGATCCGTCGCGTAAGGCGGAAAAAATCGCAAAAGATTTTGAACCTCCGAATAGCTGACCAGCTCTCGCCACATCATGACAGTCAGTTTTCGGCTTTCTCTACTGAGGTGTTTGCTCAGATAAACCAGAAACACAATCGCAGTAGTTCTCCCTTTACTACCCTAGCCGATAGAGCAGAACGTAAGGTAGTAAGCACAAGAGCTAGGCAACCCAACTATTGACCAAAGACATGATTCGGAGCCAATGCATATAATGCTAAAATTCGGGGTGCCGAACTGTACTGTAAAAGTGTTCGGACTTTGTTGCCATAGTATGGAGCGCAGTGAAGCCCCTGGCCAATTTAAAGCGTACCAAGGTGTACGGGTGCAATCGATAAGAATAGCGAAAAATGAAGTAGTAAGCTAATGCCACGTAAGTAGGGCCGCAAACTGTTTTCATTATAATTTGGTTAATACGTCAAAGCGTATTTGTACAAATAGTGCGATAAGAAACTGGGCTATTTAACATGCCGAGATCAAGGGGGGAGCTTGCGTGTGGGTCCTAAAAACAGGTAGAATGATTGTCGAGAAAAACATCTAGAAATTCCCCCCACGCGTTTGTGCTACTTGCTGCCTTGGTGTATCCGTCCTTCGAAAGGACCGATGAGCAGGCTGCCGCGAGGGGCCTGTGGAAAAGAAACCTGAAAAGGATTAAAAAAAAGTGAAAGTATGTGTGTCCAAGGAAGGTCGAGTCGTATTATGGACCATAGTCTGCCCATGGTATTTTGAGTGCGTAATTATGTACGCGCGCTACGTATGCCGCCACTTGGTCGAGACTGAGACGGAGGTCGAATTGCTAGTCTAACTCTTGATGAGTCGGATTGTCATGCTGGGGAGTAGTCCGGAATTGTTTGACAGTGTCCGGGAGATTGGCCACTGAATTAAAATTCTGCCTTAAAAGGCCGCTTTGTACTTCGGCTGCCAGGGTCGCGATGTGCTCCTCGGTACGGAGGGAGCGCTCCGTGTTTCCATTGACTGTTATGACGCCGCGTGGTCCGAGCATCTTGATCTTGAGATAAGCATAGTGCGGCACCGCATTGAATCAAGCAAATGCGGTTCGTCCGAGCAGTGCGTGATAGCCACTGCGGAAGGGGACGATATCAAAGATCAACTCTTCGCTTCAGAAGTTGTCCGGGGATCCGAAGACGACCTCCAATGTGATTGAGCCCGTGTAGCGGGCCTCTACACCTGGTATAACTCCTTTAAAGGTAGTTTTTGTGGGCTTGATCCTTGATGGATCGATGCCCATTTTTCGCACTGTATCCTGATAGAGCAGGTTGAGGCTGCTGCCACCGTCCATGAGGACTCGCGTGAGGTGGAATCCATCAATTATTGAGTCGAGGACCAGTGCGGCTGAACTGCCATGATGGATACTGGTCGGATGGTCCCTGCGATCGAAGGTGACCGGGCATCAAGACCATGGATTAAATTTTGGGGCGACTGGCTCTATCACATAGACATCCTGAGCACGCGCTTGCGCTCCCTCTTGGAGATATGGGTAGCGTATATCATGTTCACCGTTTTGACCTGAGGGGGAAACTTCTTCTGTCCCCCTGTGTTTGGTGGACGGGGTTCCTCGTCTTCGTCCTCGCTTTGCGACCCCTTCTCCTTGTTCTCGGCATTTGACTTGCCGGCCTGTTTAAAAACCCAACAACTTCTGTTTTTGTGATTGGCTGGTTTATCGGGGGTGCCGTGTATGTGGCATGGACGATCGAGTATGCGGTCCAAGCTGGATGAGCCCGGGTTGTTCCTTTTGAATGGCTTCTTCCGCTGGCCGGACGTGGAGCCACTGAATCCGGCGTTGACCGCCATGTCATCGGTATTGTTATCGTTGCTCCGACACTTGTGTATGTTGCGTCGGGGCTTGTCGTTGCTATTTCTGGCTTCAGAGGTGCCAGGTTCGCTTGCATTGTTGTTGCTACGGGCTAGCCAGCTATCTTCACCCGCGCAAAAGCGGGTCATGAGTGCCGTGAGGGCTGCCATGGACTTCGGCTTTTCCTGGCCGAGGTGTCGGGCGAGCCATTCGTCGTGGATGCTGTGTTTAAAGGCCGCTAGGGCTTCGGCATCCGGACAGTCGACGATCTAGTTCTTTTTAGTTAAGAACCTAGTCCAGAATTTCCTGGCCGACTCTCCGGGCTGTTGGACTATGTGACTTAGGTCATCGGCATCCGGAGGTCGGACGTATGTACCTTGGAAGTTATCGTGGAAGGCGTCTTCCAGGTCCTCCCAGCTGCCAATGGAGTTTTCGGGAAGGCTATTCAACTAGTGCCGAGCTGGTCCCTTGAGTTTTAGTGGGAGGTATTTGATGGCGTGAAGATCATCACCGCGGGCCATATGAATATGGAGAAGGAAATCTTCGATCCATACCGCGGGGTCTGTTGTCCCATCATATGATTCGATGTTCACGGGTTTAAACCCTTTTGGGAATTCATGCTCCATTACTTCATCAGTGAAGCAAATGGGGTGTGCGGCGCCTCTATATCAGGCCATGTCGTGACGTAGCTCGGATGGAGTCCGTCTGCGGTTTTCGGCCCGGGCGTGATTATGCTTGTCACGTCCGGCTAGGTAGCCGTCGTCGCGTGTCGGGGCACGCCCCCGTGATCCGTAGATCGATCTGGTTTGTCCTGCTCTACTGTCCAGGTCCTGCCGCAGGTCATATGTATATCCCCGAGCTGTTTTATCTCTGCCTTTACGGCGAGGTAGTACGAGGTGGTGTTCGGCTTGAGTTGCCACTTTGTTCCGGCCACGTAGTGGTCGGTCAGCCGCATTACGCGCTGATGGTACGGGCTCCAGTTCCTCGTCATCGAATTGAGGTAGCAATTTGCACTTCGGGTAACTTTTGGTTGGGCGCTCGAGGCCGTATTCCTTGGCTGCCAGGACATTAGTCCATCTATCGTTGAGCAGATCTTGATCAGCTTGAAGCTGCTGCTGCTTCTTTTTCAGGCCCTTGCAGTGGCTATTAGCCGCTGCTTAAAGTGCTCCTGCTCGAGAGGTTCCTTAGGCACGATGAAATCCTCGTTGCCGAGGCTCACATCATCCTCAGAGAGTGGAAGATAATTAGTGTCCTCCGAGTCTTTGTTTACGGCCTGTTCATGAGGGCTAACTTGCCCATCTTCCCGATCGTCCTGTTCGGAAGTTGGCTCGACGGGGTCTTCTCTGTCTTCGGCATCATCCGGAGTGTTGTTGTCTCCTGTGCCGGTATTGTTGTCTTTTCCACGGCGTGATTTAGAGCGGCGCCGCTGACATCGGCGCTTTGGCTCTATCTCAGGAGGTTTATCCTCAACTGGATCTTCCTTGTCATCGCCGCTATTCTCTTTGGGTGTATCCACCATGTACACGTCATACGAAGAGGTGCCCGTCCAGCGTCCAGTAAACGGCAGGTTTTGGGCCTCCTCCTCTTCGGCATCTTCGTCCATACCATCGATGTCTTCGGAGCCGTAATCGAGCATGTCGGTCAAGTCTTCGACAGTGGCTATAAAGTGGGTGGTGGGTGGGACATAAAATTCCCTGTTCTCAGCCCCTAGTCTGGGCTGGGCATAGTTCGGACGTTGCTCCTCTGTAATGACAAGGGATCGCATTAAGTCCAGGGCCTCGCTTAAAGGCGAGGTTTGCCTCGAGAGTAGAGAGCCCGTGGAGTACGGCGAGAGGGAGACTCCTTGGCTGAGCTCACACGATGCTAACTCCGAGGATTCGGGGCCAGTGTCCGGAGAAGGGTTCGGCTTCATGATGGTTGCCAGCGGCACTTCTTCCCCCGGCTCTCCCACAATGGCCTAGTGGCCGCGGATAGTCCGGCGAGCTCAGGGAGCCCGTCTTCGGGCCTGGCGATACGCTCCAGATCTAAGGCCAGAGCGGAGGTTGGGGGCGCGAATCCTTGGAAGATCAAGTCTCCTCGGATATCAGCGACATAGTCCAGATTTCCAAAACTAATCTGGTGACCTGGGGCGTAGTTGTCGATCTGCTCTAGATGGCCAAGCGAGTTGGCCTGCAATGCGAAGCGGCCGAACACAAAGATCTGGCCGGGGAGGAAAACCTCCCCCAGGGCAGCATTGTTGTAGATGATTGATGGACCATCGAACCTTCTGGTGATGACGCAACGGAACTCTCAATGAAAGCACCAATGTCGGTGTCAAACCCGGTGGATCTCGGGTAGGGGGTCCCGAACTGTGCGTCTAAGGTCGATGGTAACAGGAGGCAGGGGACAGGATGTTTACCCAGGTTCGGGCCTTCTCTATGGAGGTAATACCCTACTTCCTGCTTGATTGATCTTGATGAATATGAGTACTACAAGAGTTGATCTACCACGAGATCGTAATGGATAAAACCCTAGAAGTCTAGCCTGTATGATTATGATTGCCCCTATGGACTAAACCCTCCAGATTATATAGACACCGGAGGGAACTAGGGTTGTACAAAGTCGGTTACAGAGAAAGGAATCTTCATATCCGAATGCCAAGCTTGCCATCCATGCCAAGGAGAGTCCCATCCGGACACGGGAGAGAATCTCTTGTCTTGTATCTTCTCGGCCCATCAGTCCGGCCCATGTCCAACAGGTCGGACGCCCGAGGACCCCTTAATCCAGGACTCCCTCAATAGTGTAATTGGGGTATAACGTCTTTCGTCTGCCGACCGAATATTCTCTTAAGAATGCTAGCTTTCGGCTTCACCCAGTCTGAGGTACAAGTCCGGATGACCCGGCTATAACAATCACAGAGGTGCTCCTTTATGCCCTAGCCGAACAAACGGGAACGTAGGGCATAAGCACAGGAGCCAGGCAACCCAGCTTGGCCAAAAATTAAGTCATAACGGTGCATATAATGGCGAAGAAAAGGTACATATGAGGAAAGGACACATATGTGTAGAGCTTGGTGCTCGGAAAATAATAATAATAAGTTTCTGTAAAAGAAGCCCCCAAGCATTATGGGCGTATACATTTAAGGATGTGTACGTCATAGGTGCGCGGTTTAGCCGCACAAGAGCTTAAAGCTAGAGAAAAAAAGTTAAAGAGAGGAGAAAAAAGGAGACAAAGGGAGAAGAAAACGAACAAAGAGTCCGGCTCTAGGCATAGAATCTTCAGAGTCTGGCAGCGTTCCACGGGTTCGGCTCTAAGCGATTGTCCGATGCATCACGCAGGCGGTACGCTCCTCCAGTGAGAACTTCATCTATGATGAAGGGACCCTCACACTTGGGCTTGAGTTTGTCCTTTTTTCTTTTCTGGCAAGGGTAGAACGAGTTCACCAACATTATAAGTCTTGGCCCGCACCTCTCTGCTTTGATATCTGCGAGCCTGTTGTTGATAGAATGCAGAACGGGCTTTTGCAAAGTCGCGATCCTCCTCCAAGGCATCTAGACTGTCCTGCCGATCCAACTCGGCTTCTCTCTCTTCATACATGCGCACTCGAGGTGAGTCATGAATGATGTCGCGGGGCAAAACGGCCTCTGCTCCGTACACCATAAAGAATGGTGTGTATCCGGTAGTGCGATTAGGCGTGCTCCGCAGCCCCCAGCGTACGGAGTCGATCTCCTCAACCCAGTGCTTGTCTGATTCTTTCAAAGACCGCACTAGTCTAGGATTAATGCCGCTCATGATAAGCCGTTAGCTCGTTCGACTTGACCGTTTGTTTGTGGGTGATAAACGAAGGCGTAATCGAGCTTAATGCCCAGGTTAGCGCACCAGGTTTTCACTCCATCGCCTGTAAAATTGGAGCCGTTATTGGTGATGACGCTATGTGGGACACCATAACGGTGCACGACACCAGATATAAAGTCTATCACTAGTCCGGCTTCGGCCGTTGTAACTGGTTTGGCCTCTATCCACTTGGTGAATTTATCTACCATGACCAGCAGATATTTTTTCTTATGGCTTCCTCCTTTAAGGGGTCCGACCATATCAAGCCCCCAGACCGCAAAAGGCCAAGTAATGGGGATTGTTTGTAGAGCGGTGGGCGGCATATGGCTTTGATTGGGGAAAAGTTGGCATCCGACACAACGTTGGACAAGGTCCTGTGCATCTACTCGGGCCGTCGGCCAAAAGAAACCTGTACGGAAGGCTTTGCTTACAAGGGCCCGAGCCGCGGCATGGTGACCGTCGAGACCAGCATGGATTTTGGCTAGGAGCTGACGTCCCTCTTCTTCAGAGATACACCTTTGAAGGACTCCGGTAGCACTTTTCTTGTAGAGCTCTCCGTCATGGACCTTGTAGGCTTTCGAGCGCCAAACAATGCAGCGAGCCTCATCCTGGTCCTCAGGGAGATCTCGCCTATTAAGGTAGGCCAAGAAGGGTTCGGTCCATGGGGCAATTACTGCCATTATTAGATGGGTCGATGATGTTATCTCGGTGGCTGAGCCCCCGATGATATCGGTATTGTGTTCGGAATCTGGCGGTGTAATCGGGTCCGGACTGGTGTTGCTGCTCTCACCCTGCCATACCACGGATGGCTTGAAGAGCCTTTCCAGAAAGATGTTAGGCGGGACGGGGTCACGCTTTGCGCCCATGCGAGCAAGGACATCCGCCGCTTGATTACTTTCCCGAGCCACATGATGAAACTCGAGTCCCTCGAACCTAGCTGATATCTTGAGTACGGCGTTACGATATGCCGCCATCTTTGGATCTTTGGCATCGAAGTCTCCATTTATTTGGGATATTGCGAGATTTGAATCCCCGCGCACCTCCAGGCGTTATATGCCCATGGAGGTAGCCATCCGAAGACCGTGCAATAAGGCCTCGTATTCGGCTGCATTGTTGGAGTCTATGTATAATATTTTGAGTATGTACGGGACTGTGTCTCCAGTGGGGGACGTTAAAACAACACCTGCTCCTAAACCAGCCAGCATTTTAGAGCCATCGAAGTACATGACCCAGTTGGAATATGTGCCGTACTCTTTAGGGAGTTCGGCCTCTGTCCATTCGGCGATGAAGTCGTCCAATACTTGGGATTTAATGGCTCGGCGTGGTTTGTATGTTATGTCGAATGGCAGGAGCTCAATGGCCCACTTAGCAATCCGGCCCGTAGCGTCGCGGTTGTTTATTATGTCATTGAGTGGTACTTCGGAAGCCACCGTGATAGAGCACTCTTGGAAGTAGTGTCGTAGCTTCCGGGATGCCATGAAGACCGCATATGCTATCTTTTGGTAATGAGGGTACCGGGATTTGCAAGGTGTGAGGACAGTGGATACGTAGTATACCGGTTTCTGGAGTGGGAATTTGTGTCCGCCGCCTCTTGCTCAACGACGAGCACCGCGCTCACCACCTGGTGTGTTGCAGAGATGTATAATGACATTGGTTCGCCGACGTTCGGCGCGGCCAGGATTGGGTTACTCGCTAAAAGAGCCTTTATTTCTTCTAGTCCAGCCGTTGCCGCATCTGTCCACTCGAAGTGGTCGGCGCGTCGGAGAAGGCGATAAAGTGGCAATGCTTTTTCTCCTAATCTGGAGATAAAGCGGCTTAAAGCTGTCACGCATCCGGCTAGTTTTTGGACCTATTTAAGGTCTGTTGGTATGGCCAATTGTGACAAAGCCCGGATTTTGGCTGGATTTGCCTCAATTCCTCTATTGGAAACGATGAAGCCCAGCAGTTTTCCAGCGGGAACGTCGAAGACACACTTTTCCGGATTGAGCTTGATGTCATATATGCGGAGGTTGTCGAATGTGAGACGCAGGTCGTCTATTAGTGACTCGACGTGCCTAGTCTTGATGACTAAGTCATCCACATATGCTTCAACTGTCTTGCCGATTTGTTTCTCCGGGCATGTTTGAATCATGCGTTGGTAGGTGGCACCGGCGTTTTTGAGCCCGAAGGGCATAGTGCTGAAACAGAAAGGCCCGTATGGGGTAATGAATGCCGTTGCGGCTTGATCGGACTCCTTCATTTTGATTTGATGGTATCCGGAGTATGCGTCGAGGAAACACAGTGAGTCGTGTCCTGCGGTAGCATCAATAATCTCATCGATGCGGGGGAGGGGGAAGGGATCCTTACGATAGGCCTTGTTGAGGTCTTTGAAATCGATGCACAGGCGCCAGGATTTATCCTTCTTTGGCACCATCACCAGGTTTGCTAGCCAGTCCGGGTGTTTTATTTCTCTGATGAATCCGGCCTCGATTAACTTGGCTAGCTCCTCCCCCATAGCTTGTCGTTTGGGTTCAGAAAAGCGCCGCAGTGTTTGCTTGACCGGTTTGTGTCCCTTCAGTATATTGAGGCTGTGTTCGGCCAGCCTGCGTGGGATTCCTGGCATATCAGAAGGGTGCCAGGCGAATATGTCCCAGTTCTCGTGCAGGAACGCTCGTAGTGCGGTGTCAACCGTTGGGTCCAGCTGTGCCCCAATGGAAGCTGTCTTCTTGGGGTCCGTCGGGTGGACTTGAAATTTGACTATTTTGTCTGCTAGTTTGAAAGAGCTGGATTTGGGCCGCTTATCAAGGATTATGTCGTCCCTGTCCACCGTGGAGCGTAGTGCGGTTAACTCTTCGGCCGCGAGGGCCTCGGATAGAGCCTCGAGGGCGAGGGATGCGGTTTTGTTTTCGGCGCGGAGGGCTATGTCCAGATCACTAGCGAGAGTGATAATACCGTTGGGCCCGGGCATCTTGAGCTTCATATACCCGTAATGGGGTATGGCTTGAAAGCGTGTGAATGCGTCTCACCCCAACAGGGCGTGATATCCACTGTTGAAAGGGGCCACTTGGAAGGTTATCTCTTCGGACCGATAGTTCTCCGGTGTGCCGAATACCATGTAGAGTGTGATTTTCCCGGCGCATCGCGCCCCTCGGAAGGCCATATTACTTTGCTCGATGTGGCTCCTGTCTATTTCCATTTTGTTGAGTCTATCCTCGTAGATGAGGTTTAATCCGATGCCGCCGTCCATGAGCACTTTAGTGAGCCGAAAGCCGTCCACAATTGGATTGAGGACCAGGGCATCTGGTGCCCGGACTGACCAGAATTTTGGTTCATCACTGGCATTGAAAGTTATGGTTGTGTCGTTTCAGGGGTTTATTGCTGCGACTTGGCAGACTTCGGCGAGGTCGCGGAGTGCCCTCTTGTGCCGATTGTTTGAAACGAAAGTCTCGAAGACCGTCAATACTCTGAGGTCGTCGTCGTCCGGGGGACGTTGCTCTGACGTGTTTTTGGTGAGGATATCCTCGCCGCTCTTAGCCACTTGCCGGAGTATCCAACATGCTCTAAATCTGTGTGTTGGTTCGTTTTCCGGTGTCGTGTGTATTTTGCATGGCTTATCGAGCCATCCCTCCAGAACGGTTCCGCGTCCTATAATGGGTTTAGTTTTCTTCAATATGGGGCCGGGTGCTGCGCGAGGGTACACCCTTTTCACCCGCCCGAGGGGTTGAGCGGAAACCGGGGGTTCCCAGCGAGATGTCTGAGTTTTCCAGGCGCTTTCCATTGCGCAGTACTTCCGTACTATAGTTGCCAAGTCAGCGAAGTGTAATACGCGACGGCGGTTGATGGCGTTGAGGATTCCTTCGTCCGTGCAATTATTGTAGAATACTGAAATTGCATCCTCGTCACGGCAATCTTTAATCTTGTTTTTGACAAGGAGGAACCTGGCCCAAAAGTGATGGACTGTTTCCTGAGACTGCTGTCGTATGTACATGAGGTCGCATATATCCGGAAGGTCGGATTTGCTTGGTGAAGGCTCCTTGTGGTGGGTGGGTGGCTTTAAATCCAAACCCTGACCCAATTTGGGGTCCAGAGTTTGAAAAACTTCCGAGCTTAATAGTTCGGGCTCCGGGATGTCAAATGATTTTTCAGGCCCAACGTCGGACCCTAGGTTCGAAGGACTGGGACTGTCGTTTTGCAGACAGGTATCCAGCTATCAACAGATTTTTCAGGCCCAACGTCGGACTCTAGGTTCGAAGGACTGGGAGTGTCGTTTCGCAGACAGGTATCCGACCCTTCGAGCTCGGAAATCTGAACATAGTTCGTCTTCAACATAGAGGAAGAGTTGTTGTTTTGCTCCTCTACGACCTCTATCTGATGGGTGATCGGCGGAGATTTGATTTCTCTCTGATCGGGTTTAAGCCCAATCCGATCGTAGTCTGTAGCGACCCCCACGGCGGCGATGCGATCCAGGAGTTCGTTTAAAGACGACAACTCCACCGGATCCATCCGTTTGGAGTATTCAGAGTCGATACGGAGACGATTTTCGATGATTTGAGCTGTCATCGTCAGCTTGATGATATGTCTCCGTCGTATCTACTTTTCCAAACACTTTTGCCCTTGTTTTGGACTCTAACTTGCATGATTTGAATGGAACTAACCCGGACTGACGCTGTTTTCAGCAGAATTGCCATGGTGTTATTTTTGAGCAGAAATAGAAGTTCTCGGAATGACCTGAAACTTCACGGAGAATATTTTTGGAATATATAAAAAATACTCGAAAAAGAATGAAGACCAGGGGGCCCACACCCTATCCACGAGGGTGGGGGCGCGCCTACCCCCTGGGCGCGCCCCCTGCCTCATGGGCCCCCTGGAGCTCCACCGACCTCAACTCCAACTCCATATATTCACGTTCGGGGAGAAAAAAATCAGAGAGAAGGATTCATTGCGTTTTACGATACGGAGCCGCCTCCAAGCCCTAAACTCTCTCGGGAGGTCTGAACTGGAGTCCGTTCGGGGCTCCGGAGAGGGGAATCTATCGTCGTCGTCAACATCAACCATCCTCCATCACCAATTTCATGATGCTCACCGCCGTGCGTGAGTAATTCCATCGTAGGCTTGCTGGACGGTGATGGGTTGGATGAGATTTATCATGTAATCGAGTTAGTTTTGTTAGGGTTTGATCCCTAGTATCCACTACGTTATGAGATTGATGTTGCTATGACTTTGTTAGGCTTAATGCTTGTCACTAGGGCCCGAGTGCCATGAATTCAGATCTGAACCTATTATGTTTTCATGAATATATGTGAGTTCTTGATCCTATCTTGCAAGTCAATAGTCACCTACTATGTGTTATGATCCGGTAACCCCGAAGTGAAAATAATCGGGACCACTCCCGGTGATGACTGTAGTTTGAGGAGTTCATGTATTCACTATGTGTTAATGCTTTGGTCTGGTACTCTATTAAAAGGAGGCCTTAATATCCCTTAGTTTTTGATAGGACCCCGCTGCCACGGGAGGGTAGGACAAAAGATGTCATGCAAGTTCTTTTCCATAAGCACGTATGACTATATTCGGAATACATGCCTACATTACATTGATGAATTGGAGCTAGTTCTGTGTCACCCTATGTTATAACTATTGCATGACGAATCACATCCGCCATAATCCTCCATCATCGATCCAATGCCTACGAGCTTTTCAGATATTGCTCTTTGCTTAGTTACTTTACCGTTGCCACTGTTACAATTACTACAAAACTGCTACTGTTACTTCTGCTACTGTTACCGTTACTTCCATACACTTTGCTACTAAATACTTTGCTGCAGATACTAAGTTATCCAGGTGTGGTTGAATTGACAACTCAACTGCTAATACTTGAGAATATTCTTTGGCTCCCCTTGTGTCGAATCAATAAATTTGGGTTGAATACTCTACCCTCGAAAATTGTTGCGATCCCCTATACTTGTGGGTTATCACTTGACAGCCGCACGGGCGGTCATGGTAAAGCCGCCCAGCCGGAGGGTTTGGCCTGGGGCCAGGGCTCCTCAGGAGGTGATACCTTCCTAGATAACAAGGCGAGCCATCAATCCTGTCTTTGACGTCACAGCGGAACTCTCAATGAAAGCACCAATGTCGGTGTCAAAACCGGCGGATCTCGGGTAGGGGGTACCGAACTGTGCGTCTAGGGTCGATGGTAACAGGAGACGGGGGACACGATGTTTACCCAGGTTCGGGCCCTCTTGATGGAGGTAATACCCTACTTCCTGCTTGATTGATATTAAGAAATATGACCCTGCTTTTGCTACTTCACCTATCTGTGTTACTGATAAGGATTATGTTTCTCTGTTGATTCAGAGATAATTACTTTGGTTGAATCTGATCCTTTTTATGGCTATGAATCTGAAACTGTTGTGGCACATCTTACTAAATTAAATGCTATAGCCACCCTGTTCACTAATGATGAGAAAACTCGCTACTACTATATCCTTAAATTATTTCCGTTCTCATTAAAGGGTGATGCTAAAACATGGTTTAATTCACTTGATCCTGGTTGTGTGTGTAGTCCCCAGGATATGATTTATTACTTCTCTGCTAAATATTTCCCCGCTCATAAGAAACAAGCTGCTTTAAGGGAAATATATAATTTTGTGCAAATTGAAGAAGAGAGTCTCCCACAAGCTTGGAAGAGGCTTCTCCAATTACTTAATGCTTTGCCTGATCATCCTCTCAAGAAAAATGAAATACTTGATATCTTTTATAATGAACTAACCGATGCTTCCAGAGACCACCTGGATAGTTGTGCTGGTTGTGTTTTCAGGAAAAGAACAGTTGATCAAGCAGAATTACTATTGAATAATATGTTGACTAATGAAAATAATTGGACACTTCCTGAACCAACTCCTAAGCCAACTCCAAAGAAAAGGGGTATTCTATTTCTCAGTCCTGAAGATATGCAAGAGGCAAAGAAATCTATGAAAGAAAAAGGTATTAAAGCTGAAGATGTTAAGAATTTGCCTCCTATTGAAGAAATACATGGTCTTAATTTGCCGCCTGTTGAGGAAACACATGGTCTTGATAACCCGACACAGGTAGTAAAGGTAAATTCTCTCTATAGATTTGATGAAGGTGATATTCCTCGTTATAAGTCTGCTAGCCAATGCTTAGATGAGTTTGATAATTTTATTGTTAAACAAGAAAACTTCAATGCTTATGTTGGTAGACAATTGAAACGCAATGCTTATATGATTGAACACTTGAGTGATTATATGTCTAGAGTTAAAGGTGAACTTAAACTCATTAGTAAACATGCTTCTATGGTTACCACTAAGTAGAACAAGTGCTTAAAGCGCAAAATGATTTGCTCAATGAATTAAACAATAAGAAAAATGATAATGTTGTTAGAGTTATGACTAGAGGGGGTAAAATGACTCAGGAACCTTTGTATCCTGAGGGCCACCCTAAGAGAATTGAGCAAGATTCTCAGAGAACTAATGTTCATGCACCTAGTCCTTCTAAGAAGAAGAAAAAGAAAACTGATAGGACTCTGCATGCTTCTAGTGAACCTGCTGTTGACACACCTAAGAATCCCGATGATATTTCTATTTCTGATGTTGAAACACAATCTGGTGATGAACAAGAACCTAGTGATAATGTTAATGATGATGTTCATATTGATGCTCAACCTAGCAATAACAATGATGTAGAGATTGAACCTGTTGTTGATCTTGATAACCCACAATCAAAGAATCAAAGTTATGATAAGAGAGACTTCGTTGCTAGGAAGCACGGTAAAGAAAGAGAACCATGGGTTCAGAAACCCATGCCTTTTCCTCCCAAACTATCCAAGAAAAAGGATGATGAGAATTTTGAGCGCTTTGCTGAAATGATTAGACCTATCTTCTTGCGTATGTGTTTTACTGATATGCTTAAAATGAATCCTTATGCCAAGTATATGAAGGATATCGTTACAAATAAGAGAAAGATATCGGAAGCTGGAATTTCCACCATCCTTGCTAATTATACTTTTAAGGGTGGAATACCTAAAAACTAGGAGATCCAGGAGTACCAACTATACCATGCTCCATTAAAAGAAACTATGTTAGAACTGCTTTATGTGATCTTGGAGCCGGTGTTAGTGTTATGCCTCTCTCTTTATATCGTAGACTTGATTTGAATAGGTTGACACCTACTAAAACATCTTTGCAAATGGCTGATAAATCAACTGCTATACCTGTCGGTATTTGTGAGGATGTGCCTGTTGTGGTTGCAAACGTTACTATTTTAATGGACTTTGTTATTCTTGATATTCCTGAGGACGATAGTATGTCGATTATCCTTGGTAGACCCTTTTTGAATACTGCAGGGGCGTTATTGATTGCAACAAAGGCAATGTCACTTTTCATGTTAATGGTAATGAGCATACGGTACACTTACCGAGGAAACAACCTCAAGTCCACAGTGTCAATTCTATTGGAAAATTTTCAACTATTACTATTGGAGGTTTTGAATTTCCTCTTCCTACTGTCAAGAAGAAATATGATATTCTTATTGTTGGGGATGTGCATATCCCTGTTGAGGTAACATAGTGTTATTCGAAATTTCTCCGGTTCCATGTTATTTGAAAAGAGTTTGTTAACAAGACTTGATCAACCTTGTTAGTGGATTCCTTTTGATGAGCATGAGATGGATGAAGTTAGAAAGCACAACCTTCTGTACCCTCTTTTTACTTTCTGTTATTTAGATTAAATAAAGCAAAATTAGTATATTCTGTCTATTTTCTGAATTATCCTTGCAATAAAAAATACCCTGAAAATAAAAGTTCTCCAAATGTCCCGAAAATGAAATATGATTTTTCCTAGAATATTTGAGAATATTTGGCACTGAGAACACATCAGGGGGAGCAAGCACCTGTCCACGAGGGTCCAGGGCGCGCCCACCCCCTGGGTGCGCCCCTGCCTCGTGGGCCCCTGGTGGCCCCCCTCCACTTATTCCAGCCACCACACACTCCTTCTTCCTCCCAAAAAAACACCAACCAGCTCAAGCACGAGTTCTAGTTCATCTTGCTGCCATTTTTGATCTCCTTGCTCAAAGCTCCACTCACAAAACTGCTTTGGGGGATTGTTCTTCGGTATGTGACTCCTCCAATGGTCCAATTAGTTTTTGTTATAGTGCTTTATTCATTGCAAATTTTTGCTGCTTAGGTGACCCTGTTCTTGAGCTTGCATGTCAAATCTATATGGTCCCAAGTAGTTCTAATGCATGATATAGTCTCTAGGCACTTGTAGGAGTAGTTGCTATCAATTTTGTTGAGTTTGGTTCACTTTTATTCTGAGTTACTAAAATTTTCAGAAATTTTTCAGAGGAAGAAATATGTTTAGGAAAATGTACCAAGGTGGTTCTTTAAGGAAGCAAGGACCCAGGCCTGCAATACGTGAGCCGGACCATGAACTACCAAGAGAAGCTCAAGTGCGGCCTTGTGAATGGCCGTCAGAAAACTTTATGGTCCAAGCAGGAATTAAGGAGGAATTTGACACATATGTGCGTAATGCTGAAATCAAGAGCTTCATGCTAGATAAGTGCCTCCAATACTACTACCTTACCGATTCCTTTGTGAGAAGATTTAAATTTACATCATCACGCAATTCTCACATGGTCCTGTTTTATCTTTATGATAAATCTTATACCATGGACTTAGAGGATTTTAATACTGCTTGCAAACTCCCGCAATGGGGTAGTGCTAGTGAACCTCGCAAATCTGAGTTTAAAGATTTTCTTGCTAGTATCACTGTGGGAGAATCAAGAGAAATAACACAAGCTACCATAGGGAGCATTCATTTTCCTGCTATACATTATTTTGCTCTCTTTATAGGTAGATGCATAAATGGTAAAGATGAGGCATGCCACATGTGTGTTCCTGATCTCAGTGTTCTCAAGAGTGTTGAATTAGGAGATAAAAAATATAACTTGGGAGCCATTGTTGCACGAAGGTTGCATAATAATGGTTTAGGTGGAGACTTGTTTGGTGGGATTTATGCAACCCATGTGGCTAATTTTCTTGAGATACCCATACATGAAAATGATATGGAATTGTCTCCCACTTATCTAGATTATGATGCTATGGTTCGCCATCAGTTTATTGAGAGGAATGAAAAGCCTCTCCACTACCGACTAATGTTTGACATGCGCCGCACTTTCCATGTTGCTCTCCCTGCTCCTACTTTCTTTGACTTTCAGGCAAAAGGGAGATATACTATAACCAGGGAGGAGATGAACGAGTATAAGAGGAGGATGGAGGCAGCTCGCCTCCAAGCTGCAGCTCATGAGGCAATAGCTACTGCTTCTCAGTACGACCCCAGTTACAACTTTGATCCATGGGCATAAACTAACTTAGGCCAAAAGCCTAAGCTTGGGGGAGTACGTATTTGTCACCGACATTACATTCATGTTCACACACTCATGCTAGTTGTCGGTGCTCATACTTTTTCATTGTAATATCCATGCTAGTTTATTCTCTGTTTCTCGCTTTCTTCTTGCGTGTTTGAAAAGCCTTAAGAAAAACAAAAAAAAATAGGTGTAGCTTTTAGTTAGTTTACTTTCCATGCTTGTAGTAGTAGTAATTAAAAAGAAAACTAAAAAGATTTCATGTTCTTCTTTTGCTTGTTGGGAGCTTTCCCGTGTAAATAGTTTTATTTCTTTTCTTTGGGGGTCGAGAGGAGAAGACCATAATGAAAATGTTGGAGTGGCTCTTATATGCATTATTGTTGATTTAACCAAGAGCACATATTACCTTGTCTTCTCCTTTGTATCAGATGCTTGCAGATTCCAGCTTAGTCCAGTGCACGTGCACTATTATTATTATTCACATCGTTCGGTCGTGCAAGTGAAAGGCAATAATGACGATATATGATGGACTGATTGAGATGAGAGAAGCTGGTATGAACTCGACCTCTCTTGTTTTTGTAAATATGATTAGTTCATCGTTCCTGATTCAGCCTATTATGAATGAAACATGTTTGCAATGACAATTAGAGATTATAGTTGCTCATGCCATGCTTAATTTGCTAGGAGTTTATAATGGTTTACCTTGCGTGCCAACATGTTATTAAAATGGTTGTGATGTGGTATGATAGGGTGGTATCCTCCTTTGAACGATTTGAGTGGCTTGACTTGGCACATGTTCACACATGCAGTTGAAACAAAATCAACACAGCCTCCACGATATTTATGTTCATGGTGGATTATATCCTACTCATGCTTGCACTCAATGTTTATTAATTTTAATGCATGTTCATGACTGTTGTCGCTCTCTAGTTGGTCGCTTCCTAGTCTCTTTCTAGCCTTCACTTGTACTAAGCGGGAATACTGCTTGTGCATCCACTTCCATAAACCCCAAAGTTATTCCATATGAGTCCACCATACCTTCCTATATGCAGTATCTACCTGCCGTTCCAAGTAAATTTGTATGTGCCAAACTCTAAACCTTCAAATGAAATTCTGTTTTGTATGCTCGAATAGCTCATGTATCAACTAGGGCTGTCTGTATTTTCCATGCTAGGCGGGTTATTCTCAAGAGGAGTGGACTCCGCTCCTCACTCATGAGAAAATGGCTGGTCACCGTGATGCCCAGTCCCATGCTCAAACCAAATCAAAATAATTGCAAACAACCCCCCCCCCCCCAGGACTGTTGTTAGTTGGAGCCACCCGTTGTTTCGGTCAAGCCATGGATTGATGCTTGTTGGTGGTGGGGAGTATAAACTTTACCATTCTGCTTGGGAACCGCCTATAATGTGTGTAGCATGGAAGATATCGAGATCTCTCGGTTGTTATGTTGACAATGAAAGTATGCCGCTCAAAATATTATTTATCTCTGCTTTAATATCGAGCTCTGGCACCTCTACAAATATCTGCTTCCCTCTGCGAAGGGCCTATCTATTTACTTTTATGTTGAGTCATCATCCTCTTATTAAAAAGCACCAGTTGGAGAGCACAGCTGTCATTTGCATCCATTACTATTAATTTATATTGAGTATGACTATGACTGGATCTCTTTTACCATGAATTACAATGTTTAGTCAGTCCTTGATCTTCAGAGGTGCTCTGCATTTATGTTTTGCGGTCTCAGAAAGGGCTAGCGAGATACCATCTTGTTATATCATAATAGAAAGTGTTGTCATCCGAGATTTATTATTATTGCTCGCTAGTTGATTATGCTATTGATATGAGTAAATATGAGACCTAAATGCTATTGTGAATATGGTTAGTTCATATTCTTTGCTGAAAACTTGAATGCTGGCTTTACATATTTACAACAACAAGAGAAAACAGAGTTTGTAAAAGTTTTTATTTATCACTTTCAGTTTGTCAACTGAATTGCTTGAGAACAAGCAAAGGTTTAAGCTTGGGGGAGTTGATACGTCTCCGTCGTATCTACTTTTCCAAACACTTTTGCCCTTGTTTTGGACTCTAACTTGAATGATTTGACTGGAACTAACCCGGACTGACGCTGTTTTCAGCAGAATTGCCATGGTGTTATTTTTGTGCAGAAATAAAAGTTCTCGGAATGACCGGAAACTTCACGGAGAATAGTTTTGGAATATATAAAAAATACTGGCGAAAGAATCAAGACCAGGGGTCCCACACCCTATCCACAAGGGTGGGGGCGCGCCTACCCCCCTGGGCGCACCCCCTGCCTCGTGGGCCCCCTGGAGCTCCACCGACCTCAACTCCAACTCCATATATTCACGTTCGGGGAGAGAAAAAATAGAGCGAAGGATTCATTGCGTTTTACGATACGGAGCCGCCGCCAAGCCCTAAACTCTCTCGGGAGGGCTCATCTGGAGTCCGTTCGGGGCTCCGGAGAGGGGAATTTGTCGCCGTCGTCATCATCAACCATCCTCCATCACCAATTTCATGATGCTCACCGCCGTGCGTGAGTAATTCCATCGTAGGCTTGCTGGACGGTGATGGGTTGGATGATATTTATCATGTAATTGAGTTAGTTTTGTTAGGGTTTGATCCCTAGTATCCACTACGTTCTGAGATTGATGTTGCTATGACTTTGTTATGCTTAATGCTTTTCACTAGGGCCCGAGTGCCATGAATTCAGATCTGAACCTATTATGTTTTCATGAATATATGTGAGTTCTTGATCCTATCTTGCAATCAATAGTCACCTACTATGTGTTATGATCCGGTAACCCCGAAGTGACAATAATCGGGACCACTCCCGGTGATGACCGTAGTTTGAGGAGTTCATGTATTCACTATGTGTTAATGCTTTGGTCTAGTACTCTATTAAAAGGAGGCCTTAATATCCCTTAGTTTCCGATAGGACCCCGCTGCCACGGGAGGGTAGGACAAAAGATGTCATGCAAGTTCTTTTCCATAAGCACGTATGACTATATTCGGAATACATGCCTACATTACATTGATGAACTGGAGCTAGTTCTGTGTCACCCTATGTTATAACTATTGCATGACGAGTCACATCCGGCATAATTCTCCATCACTGATCCAATGCCTACGAGCTTTTCAGATATTGCTCTTTGCTTAGTTACTTTACCGTTGCCACTGTTACAATTACTACAAAACTGCTACTGTTACTTTTGCTACTGTTACCGTTACTTCCATACACTTTGCTACTAAATACTTTGCTGCAGATACTAAGTTATCCGGGTGTGGTTGAATTGACAACTCAACTACTAATACTTGAGAATATTATTTGGCTCCCCTTGTGTCGAATCAATAAATTTGGGTTGAATACTCTACCCTCGAAAACCGTTGCGATCCCCTATACTTGTGGGTTATCACTTGACAGCCGCACGGGCGGTCATGGTAAAGCCGCCCAGCCGGAGGGTTTGGCCTGGGGCCAGGGCTCCTCCGGAGGTGATACCTTCCTTGATAACAAGGCGAGCCATCAATCCTGTCTTTGACGTCACAGCGGAACTCTCAATGAAAGCACCAATGTCGGTGTCAAAACCGGCGGATCTCGGGTAGGGGGTCCTGAACTGTGCGTCTAGGGTCGATGGTAACAGGTGACGGGGGACACGATGTTTACCCAGGTTCGGGCCCTCTTGATGGAGGTAATACCCTACTTCCTGCTTGATTGATCTTGATGAATAAGAGGATTACAAGAGTCGATCTACCACGAGATCGTAATGGCTAAACCCTAGATGTCTAGCTTGTATGATTGTGATTGCCTCCACGGACTAAACCCTCCGGTTTATATAGACATCAGAGGGGCCTAGGGTTGTACAGAGTCGGTTTACAAAGGAGGGAATCTACATATCCGAATGCCAAGCTTGCCATCCACGCAAAGGAGAGTCTCATCCGGACACGGGAAGAAGTCTTCTGTCTTGTATCTTCATAGCCCATTTGTCCGGCCCATGTTACATAGTCCGGACGCCCGAGGACCCCTTAATCCAGGACTCCCTCAGTGGCCACGGACGAAGCGACACTCTTCACATACCAGGTGTTGTTGAGGTGGTAGACGACGTGCACGGCGGAGGTGGCCGCGGATGAAGCGGCGCTCTTCTTGTACCAAATGCAATGGAGACGGTGGACGACGCCGCCGGACGCGGAGACTACATCGACATCACCAGGCTTAACCCGGTGCCGGAGGATGGAGGCGCGGAGCTTGCTAGGACGACGCCCGTCATCTTCTCCATCAAGCTGGCACCATGGAGGACGAAGGTGTGGAGCTCGCGAGGATGTCGTTCCGCGGTGGATGGCGGCGCAGAGCTCGCCAAGACGACGCACATCGCCAACATCATCAACCCCGTACCGCGGTGGATGGCGGCACGGAGCTCGCGAGGACGACGCCCATCATCAACATCATCAAGGAGGTGCCGTTGAGGACGGAGCCGTGGATCCTGTGAGTATGCCGCCAACATGCAGCGGTGGATGGTGACACGAAGCTCGTCAGGACGACGCCCATCGTCAAGCCAATGCCATGGAAGACGGAGATGTGGAGCTCGCGAGGATGCCGCCGTCGTGCCGTGGAAGATGGAGACAGAGAGACCACCAAGATGACGCCCATCATCAATCTAGTGCCACATAGGACGGATGCATGGAGCTAGCAGGAGAACACCACGAAGTCTACCTCATCAAGCTGGAGCCCGCAACCCGGAGCCCATGAAGATGACACACGCCCCCGGTACTGCCCGCAACACAGAGCCCGCGATACGAAGAAGATTGCGCTACGCGATGACACGTCTTCACCGACCCTTACCAAGATTTTGCGATGTGTTTCCTTTGTCTTGGCGGACCACCGAATACGGCGTCCAGCCGAGACGAGGTGCACCCTTCATTGCACACAGGTCTCGTTGTCGTACGGGTGGCGTGCTCTTTGTCTTAGCAGACCACCGAATACGGCGTCTAGCTGAGACGAGGCATCAACCACGCCCCTCCATGATGCCATTTTTTTCTTCGACACCGCGATGTTTTGCCCTTGTCTTGGTGGACCACCGAATACGGCGTCCAGCCGAGACTAGGCGCACTCTTCGTTGCATACAAGTCTCGTCGTCGTACGGACAACGTGCTGCTTGTCTTAGCGGGCCACCAAATACGGTGTCTAGCTGAGACGAGGCATCAACCACGCCCCTCCACGACGCCACCTTTTCCACGGCCCTGTGAGGCGGGGCCCTTTGTCTTGACGGGCCCGCTGAATTCTCTGCGTCTAGCCGAGACGAGGCGCCAACCACACCGGCCATGCCGATGTCAGCGTGCGACGGTCTTACATCAACGTCGGTCTCCTAAACAACTTACTCCCATGAGGCATACCCCTTGCATACCCCGACGAGGCCGCTAGGTCGTCTAGAAGTCCGAGCCGAGCAAGACCCATGCAACTTCAACCCCAACTACATCATCGTGCCAAGACCGACGACGCCTGACGGCAAGGGCGAGCGTGGCTAGCACAAAGCCACATTTTCAGCGGCGCGTGTACCGATGAGGCCACGGGCTCTGCCGCTGCCCACACACCACTATCAGCATGCATGGAGAACGCAAGGCGAAGATGACGAAGATGACCACACGGCTTAATCAGAGGTTTCCCGTGGAGTAACCGCGAGAGTAATTAACCGGGAGACTTCCGAGGCCCCGGGAACCAGAGACCGCAATTGCTACAGTCAGGCAGGCTGCGCTAGTAGGCCATGGAGCGCACATGTAAAGGGATCTTGTATTTTTGTTTCTCCATTGAGAGATTAATAAAGTGCATGTTGCCCTATCTTTATTTGTGTACTTAGTACACTAACACGCCCGCAAAGTTTTATTTCCCCTGGCGCGTAGAGGGATAATAATACAATAACCCACGTTATTTTCATTATTTCTCATGTCAAACAGACACCACCAACCGTCTAGGGCGCTCAAGCACCCAAGAGGCACAAGCTCTAAGGTTCCTAAACACCCAATAGTAACAAACTACTCAACTTTTCACTTCCATGAATCACCGTGGAGATCTCAAACCTATGCACCAAATGCAATGGCAAAACCACACAGAGTGCTCAAGTCCTTCTGTCCCAAATCTCCACACAATAACAAAAGCTTATGGAGGAAGATGAGAGGAAGAATAAAGAAGAGGACACAAGGAACTCCAAGATCTAGATCCAAGGGGTTCCCCTCACTTAGAGGAGAGATGGATTGGTGGAAATTTATATCTAGATCTCTGCTACTTGTGAGCTACGTTGGGATTTCCTCAAAGAGGAGAGTATCATGCAGTATAGTAGAGATAAGTATTTCCCTCAGTTAAGAACCAAGGTTATCAATCTAGTAGGAGAACCACGTGAAACCTCGTTAACAACACCTACACACAAAAGAGCAAATACTTGCACCCAACGTGATCAAGGGGGTTGTCAATCCCCTCGATGGTTATTTGCAGCGATCAAATTTAATAGTGATAGATAGATAAATAAAATTAAAATTAAAAATAGTAAACAAATTGCAGCAAGGTATTTTTGGATTTTATATATGATAAAAGTAGACCCGAGGGCCATAATTTTCACTAGAGGTTTCTCTCTCGAGCACATAAAGTACGGTGGGTGAACAAATTACTGTTGGACAATTGATGGAAAAGCCCATAGTTATGACGATATTCAAGGCAATGATCATGTGTATAGCCATCAGGTCTGAGACAAGTAGACCGACTCCTGCCTGCATCCACTACTATTACTCCACCCATCGACCGCTATCCAACATGCATCTAGGGTATTAAGTTAATGAAAACAAAGTAACGCCTTAAGCAAAATGACATGATGTAGACAAAGTAAACCCAAGTATTATGAATAAACCTTGTCATTTTCCCCTTAATGGTAACAATACAAATATGTGTCATGTCCCTTTCTGTCACTGGGATTGAGCACCGCAAGATTGAACCCATCACAAAGCACCTGTCCCATTGCAAGATAAATCAATCTAGTTACCCAAACCAAACGGATGGATCGGAGAGAAATACAAAGCTAAAATAATCATGCATAAAAGAATTAAGAGAAGACTCAATTAATATTCATGAATAATCTGATCATAAACCAACAATTCATCGGATCCCAACAAACACACCGCAAAAGAAGATTACATCGAATAGATCTCCAAGAACAACAAGGAGAACATTGTATTGAGGATCAAAGAGAAAGAAGAGGCCAGCTAGCTACTAGCTATGGACCCGTAGGTCTGCTGTAAACTACTCACACATCATCGGAAGGGCGGCAAGGTTGATGTAGAAGCCCTCCATGATCGATTCCCCCTCCGGCAGAGTACCGAAAAAGGCCTTCCGATGGGATCGCGGAAGAACGGAAACTTGCGGCAGCAAAAAAATTATTTTGGGTGGCTCTTCGATGTATTGGGAATATTTGGGAATGTATAGAGGTGGAATTAGGTCAAGAGGTGCGACGAGGGGCCCACAAGCCTGGGGGGTGCGCCCTCCCCCCCCCCCCCGATGGTCTATGGAAGTATCGCCTAAGAGGTACTATCATGGACCAGAGCGGTACTACCAACTAGATGCTGAAAAACTGCCCCGCATAAACAAAAGAATGTAAGAAGACCGAAACTGCCATAACTACTACAAATGAACTCTAAAATCAGCAAACTCAAGCTTGTTGGATATATTAAGAACTAGCAATGGAAAATAAATGTCAATAGGATAAGGAAGAGGACCTTCCCAAAATATGAACCGGCAAACTCTCCAAGAATGAAAACGTAAAGATGATGCATGAGAACTCCATTTTCGATGAGCTTGAGTTAGACAAGAAGCCGAACACAAACTCTAAAAACTCACATAGAGAAAGCCAAATAAGAACCAATAAAGATGAGGCCAAAGATACAATGGTTTGAGCTCTCTACGAACGATACGATCAAGCTACTCACTTGAGAGCCCCCCTTAATAGTACGGCAATCAATCCTATAACCCGGTCTCCCAACTAGAAGCATGAGACCGGTAAAATAGCAAACCTATCAAGGTCAAACCTTTGCCTTGCGCATAATCCACTTGAGCTAGATAATGAAGCTCTTTATCTCCTCAAGTTGGCCCACCTTTCTCGATTCCACACGCTCGATGAAGACTACTAGATTGCTCCCTCATACTCCACTATGGGTGAGCCTCTCTTAGGCACATCTTCACATGTCCATTATCACGAGAATGGATAGCAAGCTTCAAGCATGATCTCTTCGTGATCCTCCACTTGAACTTGCACACCGCAACCTTAATGACGATCACCACTTGATGTCATCCTCCATGGACTATATGATATCTTCCTTTTGATGCACGCCCATGGAAACATACCTAACCCCACAAAGAACCCTCACATAGACCATGTGTTAGTATACAAAGCGTAATGGATGATGCTTACCAAACCATGGGATCACTTGATCCCACTCGGTACATCTTCTACGCTTTGTGTGTTAATCAACTTGAATCACTCTTTGACTTTTGACTTAGTATTGATCAACCTCGTATCTTATATTCTCTCTTGATAAAGATGATGTCTTGAAGAAAAACATAAATGTTCACACAATCTTCTTCTTCAAGACATGCTTGCAATAGGCTCAACTCTCACATGACCAATCTTTGGATAACTCCTTAAGTAGCACCTTGTTAACACATAATCTCCTTCTTATACCCTTGAAACCAATGAATAGTCTTCAAGCAAATCCTATGGACAAACCCTTCGAATATACCTCAAGGAAACCATTAGTCTGTAGGGATTTTCATCAATTACCAAAACCAAACATGGGGGCACCATGCTATTTCACTTGTTTTTTCGGGGTCATCTACCTTCAATGGTCGAGGTGACTTCTACACGGCGAGGACTCCCCACGGTCGATGTCAATGTTATTGTTCAAGAAGCAACTTTCCACGGGGGGTACCCTTAGCAATGTGGCTAGTATGAGTAGACGAGGGTGTGTACGAGGGCCTTATAGATAAGGTCGTCATGCACCGACAAGTGACACAATTCATTTATTTTAAATGGGTCCAGTGGCCTCGTCAGAACACAGCCTCCGTCCTATGAGGAAGAGGCATCGAGAGCGGTGCTCGATGCGCGGAACACTTACAGTGCTACCGCTTACAAAGTCCCATGACTCCCAATAGCTCATGTCTTACTAGGTCCCTCGGATTTCGATTCCCGGCCTCCAATCGAGCGTCACTTCTTAGCGAGGGAGTGAGGGGGGATGACTCTCCTCTTAAGTTTATTCAAGTTTAGAGTGGTTGATGAACAATTTAAGTTCCCATGGGATGCCTTAGCCTAGGGGTCCTTGACAATTGACCATGATTACGCTTGAAAAGAGGAGGTGAGAGGGTAGAACTAGGTAATGTTTTTCCTTGGTTCCATGAGCATTTGGATGGGCTCAGAGGTGGGATATGGCCCGTCAAGGGAGACTCCCTCCCCAATACAAAGGCTTTTTTCCTCGGTTTTGGACTTCTTTGTTCCTTTGACTTATTCTTTGTGTTGTTTGTCTTTTAACATTTTGATCATGAAGACTTGTTTAAACTTTTGTTGACCCGATGGCTTGCTTGGACTCTCGAAGGCATGTTTGGACTTTCGTTGACCTCTTTAACTTGTGTTGACTGACATTGACAATCCACGTGGAATGGCATGTAGAATTGAGGTGGGACCCCAGGTGTAATTTTGGGCAGTCTTTCAATAGAAATGAAATGAAAATTTTGTCAAGATTTATTTTGTTGACTCTGCCAAGTTTCATGTTAGGTTGACACCAGGATTTGTAAATTGAAATGAACTATATCCCATGTTTTGGCTGCCATTTTGAGGTGTAATCATTAACCAACACAATGAGCAAGAGTATACAAGAACCTCCTCTGTTCACCCGTACAACGTGCATTCAACTCAACCATCCCGATCCACATAAAACAAACATAAGGAGAATTTCAACATGAGATTTCTGTCAAAAGTATAAATCCTTGCAATACAAAAAAGGTTCACAACAACACTTAGCGGTCACAATATAGCCAAGGTTCACATCACTACGAAGGTTACAGGCAAGGTTACAACACGGCCAAAGTTACAAAAAAGCAAATCTTTGCATTACTAGCACCATCAAGGAAGTTCATTTTTGCTTGATTTGCTTGAGGATACAATCTTTTTTCATCGCAAATGTTAATGCCCACACGTGTGGCACGAAGCAACATGACCCAAACGTCTTCAGTACTATTCATTTTGCCACATCAAAACAGATGACATCGGCATGAATCTTTTTAGTTTTCGGCTTAAAAATGTTTAATCTCCTAATTAAAAAAACCAATTAAAAATCCATTTCATCATTAAATCCGTCTTTACGAGATCTTCAAAACTATATCCCATGTTGATATGTTTCGATGAAATTTATTTTGGTCAAAAGTTGTCATGATGTTTACACTGAAGTTGTCATAGTGTTACACTAAAGTTGCCATGTGGCAATTTTAGTTTATAGAGCATGGCAATTTTAGTACTTTGACCATGGCAAGTCCAGGACTTTGACCATAAAAATTATTTTTTGAATAAACCATGGCAACTTTAAGTGCATGTATCATAAAATTTTTAGTTTATGGTCATGGCAAGTCTGGTTTTTTAATTCCCCGTTTTATAATATGTCAAAATTTACTTTTAAATGTAGAAAAAAATAGCTGAAACATATCATGGCAAGTCATGTGCAATAGACATGGCAACTTTTAAAAGTCATCGAAACATATTGATATGAGATCTAGTTTCGAAGATCTCGTCGCTATGGATATGGTGAAAACAGATCTTCAATCGGATTTTTCATCAATTTAAAAAACTAAAAATTCAAAAAGATTCTCACATGCATGCGATGACGTGACATAGTCCACATGTTATAGAGCGTGCAGGCAGGTGTCGCTCCCACCACACATGTGAGCGTTATCAACTTCCTTGTTCATTCTTTTAGGCCACGCCATAAGAGCCTTGGACTTGGGGCATCTGCTACAAAAATTGACTACATAATCCACACAAATTGTAAAGGCAGTCATAACACAGGTCGATGAACCATTCTGGAACTAAAAACCAATCAAACAGAGGGAGAATTGCAATTTTCTCTTCGCTATGTGGTATGGAACATGAGAAACTCAATTTCTGAACATCAAAATTACTTAACTTTCCTATATCTCCAGTTGAGCCGAGTTCGTACTGTGAAGAATACTGAACTGTTTATACAAAAAGGAAAAGGAAGACATTCCTCAACGGTACAGTATAAAATACAATAGCCTGAAAAGAATGAACACCAGTAAGCTCTGCACAGCTGATTTGGCAATTGGCATTTTCTAACATCTCAAAAAATGACCCATCAATCCAACAACTGTATCTCCTTTACAATATCTATCCAGGTAATCTCATTAGACTGCTAAAACTTCCAGACCGAATTGTATGTAAAAATCTGCAACTGAATTATTTTCTTCTCAAAATAAATCTTCCCCCACCCAAAACAGTTGAATTCTTTGATGATGCCTGTTGAGTATATAATCTAGCTCTGGAAGATTTCGAAACTAGGGTGCTCAAAAGAATTTCGAAACTAGGGTGCTCAAAAGCAATCCTATTAAAGAAACTGAAGTTTCTAGCTTCAGTGCCGTGGAAGACCATTGATGGTGAACAGAGATTGCACACTCCCTAGTGAAACATACACTCTCTAACATGTGGGTGCGAGAAATTGACATGCCGCTCCCATATAGACTTGTACCGGTGAATGGCCAACTTCAGCCAGGGTTTCATGTTCCCATTATAATGCACAACAGCAGCACTCTCAATCAAGCGGTCATCTATGTCTACATCATACCCAAGACCCAATACGTGCCATCTCCGGTCTAGGGGCTCCATTAGGCCATAAAATGTCAAAAGGCCTGCTGGAAGTGTGCCCGTTCTCCAAAGCAATTGATCAGCATTTTGCTCCTGCCAATAATGATAAAGCGATGTTGCATTTGCTTTCCTCCAAGCAATTAGGTCAAATATGTTCATTCCAAAAGCCCACCCACAAGTATGTGGATCAATCTTTGAGCTGATTATTGGTTGCGAGAAATTAAGATATTTGTGATACCGATGAAATGACTCTAAACAAGTCTCCACTGCTCCAATAACATTACCATGCAATTCTATGGAAAAAAGCTGTGTCAAGTCCTTTTGCACCACAACATCATCATCAAGAAAAACCACCTTCTCCAGGTTGGGGAGTATTTGAGGGATGTAAAACCGTAAATGGTTCAGCAGAGAAACAAACTTCGGATTATGGAACTTTATTTCCCGTTCTTGTGTCTTCAAACCACCAGAGGAACCCTTTGTTTCCATCTCGGACAGCCGCCTGACAAGAGAAGAAGAAGCAGCATTCAACCATGAGAACTCTTCTATGCAGTGGACTTCGACAGTACACCCTTTGAAGTCATTTATCAGGAACCAGGTTGACATAGCACCAAAATTGATCCTGTCTGTGACTACATGAAACACAAGCTGCTGAGGGTGGTTTGCATTTGACACTGTAGAATTGACAACAACTGAAGTGGCCAGCACATTATCCGAGAATATACAGAAATGATACAGATTATTGTCTACCAACCGTGTGGAATTCCTGTGCTCCTCTGAACGACTCCTTAGTTTTGGGTTCTGAAGCCACTCTTCTGTCAGTTTCACCGTTAAACAATGGATATTCTTGGGAAGTGATTCTGCAGCTAACTGACCAAACTCGGCAGTCTGAACAACTGCTGCCTTTGCACGCTCCTCTAGTGCGAGGGCATGGCTCTTGAGTGTCACCATTGTGGTGCTGATATCATAATGAGAGTCCTGCGCTTTGTATATTAACCGTGCCAGCCGAGTTATTATAGGATGGGCTTCTTCCTGAGTGATGGCTCTCCCACTAACAGCCCCTTGAGAGAGCAATCTTTGAGAATTCCTTATTTGGGAACTAAGTTCCCATGCAAGCTGAAGGTTGCCATGCTCTTTCGCAAGGATAACATAGGCCTTTGCTAGAGTCATTTGGTCTGCTAATTGCCGTGCAAAAGATGTACTGCTTAAAAGCTCTTCAGTGAAATTAACTTTCTCAGGAGAAACTTCTTCAGTTTCTGACCCTTCATTCTGAAACAAGAACGAGCTAAATGAGGAAATATGCACAATCGACTGAGTTTAATTAAAGAATGTGATTTTCTTTCATTGTGGGGAAGGTCAATGAAGAAATATATCTATGCACTTAAAAGTAGCAGGGACCAAAAATATATTCCAAATATAAGGAGAAGTTTTTAGTTATCATCCCAATGATTAACTTTGTTGACACTAAAATTAAATGTTACTGAACAGCTGTCATCATGTGTTGACCCATAAATAACAGTTAATGGCCAGCAAAGTTTGGCGCCAAAAACTCGCACAAGAAATGTTCAGATCATACTTTTGTATACAAAAAGATTAAGACCTGTACGACATAAAGAACTATACATCAAAGGCTACCAATAAGACTCACTGGCAATATTATATCTCTATTGACATCGTGTTCTATTAATAATTTCAGTTTTGATCTCGGCTATTTTTCTCATAAGCTGTGCAGTTAAAAAAAACAATTCTATCAATGTAATCCAGATTTTACAGACCATTGGATACCAAGAGAAACTAATGTGGCTGTTGTATTACTATCAGATAGGCAGGAATAACCTAGGATAAAGTTACTAGTTTACTACTCAGTGCTACTGAAAGTCATTCGCAAATTCGAAGATAAAATCATGACAGGCGATGCTATTCTTTTTAAGCAAGTACCTAAGTAGCTGCCAACAAGTAGTCCCTGGATAACCCAATCGCACCTGTGATAGTTCAACACTGCACATACTACTAAAAATTGACTTATGGTGTGAGTTTAATTTTCATATTCCACCACCAGTTAAGTAATCATCTTCATAGTAAAGGAATAGCATATGCTATCATGATGAAGATGGGAAACCTCCTCCTGAGAAGGACACTTAACCTAAGTACACGAGCAGACCTCCAACAAGTGCAGAGACAACCTATCAGTAATGCCACGCCAACTACAAGAAAATACAGCCTGTTTGCCGTTTCTACCAACTAGTCATGATTAGCCATCAAAAGCACATTTTCTAGACAGTGAAAATAAAATTTTCCATAAACATGCACAAATCAATATAGATAAAAACACAAACCTTCAAGGAGCAAGTAACAATGAAATTGGATAATGAAGATCTAGAAAATGATGTGCTCTGACCACAAAAAGCCTAACAACACACAACCAAGCTCACCTTATAACATAGTAGAAGAAACCAACAATGGAACTATTTCTAAAGATCTCATACAAAACGCTAACAGAGATCTGTCTGCACGCATAAAAAGCTAAAACTTTTTCCACGTATTTTCAAAATTGACAGGAAGGAAGTGATCTTCCGAGCAAAGATGTCACACCACATAAATCAGCAAGCAGGAAATCAGACGGAGTCATGTTTGAGCTACTCACTATGACGGGCGGCCGGAACTGCTCCTTCTGGTTGTGGTGCAGGACGAAGAGCATGAGCCCAACCACAAGGAAGATCCCAACGAGCCACCAGATCCATCCCGGCAGCCGCCGCCGCGACTGCCGCCGGTACTCTGGTGCCCGCCTCCGCATCTCGGAACCCCGCATCTCGCCGCCGTGCGCCCTTCCCCAAAGTCTCTCGCTGCAACAACTCAACCCAGGAACTCCACACGCTGACCTCACTGCCGTCGCGCTAAACCTTCATCCATGGATAGTGCCGAGAACAACCAGAAAGGCACCGTCTTTGCGGAGGATCCGGGGGGTCGGATGGATCACCCCGAACAGATAAGAGACCGCGTCGTGAAGCTCCGGCACTGAGAGAGGCAGAAACGCCGGCTGGTAAGAGGTTGGTGAGATCTGGAAGGTCTAATGTGACGAGAGAAAGGTAGGAGGGGGCGCGATTTAGAGAAAGGTAGGAGGGAGATCTGAGGGTGGGAGCGAGGGAGGCAGGTGGAAGTAGTACCTCAGTCTCCTTGCCCATCGTGCGTCTCCATTTCTCTCACACCTCATAGAAAACCCTATATTACACTCGCAAACGTCTTTTAGGCGACATTTCGCTCAACCGTAAAATTTTTAGCAAGTCTCTATTTCTAATGAAGAAGTTGGTAAACTCGCCTCACCTCCCACCAACCCCACAGAAAACCCTATATTACGCAACGCGGGCATCTTATAGGCGACATTTCGCTCAACCGTGCAAATTTTAGCAAGCCCGTTTGACGTGTGAATTAACTCAATCAAATCATCACTTTCCCAAAACAACGTCATTTATTAACTCGATCTAATCAAATCACTACTTACCAAAACATCAACCACTCGTCCAGCCCATGGGAATAATCCGGCCTATGGGCATAAAAAACAATCCTCCCATTCTCACCTCTTCCTACAGACTGAAAAAAAAGGAATTTCTCAAAAATAAAAGACTAAAAAAAGAAAAGGGAAGGAAAGAAAAAGGAAACACCCGAGAAAAGGAAACACATGCACCATCGTCAATCCCTTCCACTCTCCTGTTCTCTTTCCTTTCCCAGGATGTAGCCGCCGATCTCCTCCTCTGCTCCTATTCTCCTCACAGAGGTGGACATTGTTAGGGAACGAGCATGGGAGGCCTCAGATCGCGGATCCTACAAACCTTGTAGTCCTTCTCAAATGTCGTCGCTGCACAATCGAACGCCCTCCTCCTCCCAGATCTTCAGTAGACGTGGCGAAGAGTTACAGAGAAGCGAGGGTTGGGGAGAACCAGTGTGGCGTCGTCGCCGATCTGCTAGACGACACGCACCACAGCCTTGCCATCAAGCCACCATAGCCGCTCCTCCCCGTCGGCAACAAAGTTTGGCCGGATCCGCACGAGCCTCATCGGCATGTCATATTTTATATTCCACTGTGTAACACCCCAGATGTAAAACCTTCCTTATTTTGACAATGTATCAATTTTGGTCTTCATCCAATTCCTTGGGTCTATCATGGTTGGATTCTTTTGGTTGTCTTTGTGTTGTTATTTGTTGCATTGCTATGCCATTTCCTTTTATGTATTGCTTTTGTCATCCATGTTTGCATTGTGATCATTTCAAGTGTTGCATTTGTGCTTCTTGTAATGTTGCATTTCATCATGCTCATCATGTGCATTGTGTGTTTCATGCATGATCACCCCTTGCATCACCCCTCCCCTCCTTCTCTTGCTTCTATTTGGCAAGTGCCATTTTTCACTCCTCCTATAATGTTCATCTCTTCCTCACAATTCTAGAATCATGCCACTCACCTCTCTGCCAAGTTTCACCTAATTTGGAGTTGGTTTGGTTGGGATAAAAATTGCTTCAAGTTGGAACCTAATTCAAACTTGGAATATTTTTCTGCCTTTAAAATTTCCCAAATCAATTTTATTAAATACTAAACAAATTCAGGACCTTGAGAATTTTGTCACATTTCTCAAAATCCTTCCAAATCCCCCTGTGTTTTTCCTTTTGTTTTCTGTCTGAAGAAAAAAAAAGGAAAAGGGAAGCAGCAGTCCAGCAGCAGCCACCTGGCCATGGCCCACGCCATGGCCGGCTCGGTCACGACCTCACCACCGGCCTAACCCTCCTCCGCGGCCTCCCCTCCTTCGTCCAAGCGATCGTGAACGCCGCCCTGGTTCCGTCCTGACGCTGATCCGCGGCCGAGAACTCCTTCCACGACGTCCCCTTCTTCCTCTGCATCTCGGACAGAAGATCGCGCCAAGTTCGTCGACCCGCTGCCGATGCCTCCCTCCATCGCCGGCCACGTTTTCTCGTCCTAGGGTAAGGAGGTATACCCGGCTTCCTCCCTTGTCCTTCTCGATGCTGGATGATCCCCGTAGGAGATGCTAGGGTCGCGCTTCCGCCATGATCTCGATGCTCCGACGATCTCTGAATTTTTGGGTGTAGTTGAAGTATTCTGTCTTGCGCTCTCTTGTTCTTGCACACGCACTCCACGCTATGCTCACGTCCTTGCCAGTTTCCTCGCACGCACGCGCACCCGCATGCCTTGCCCGCAATGCTGCATTCCTGCTCGCCATCGCCTCAGTTCGGCAGCGCCGAGACGGCCTGAGTCAAGAACTAGCTCGTCCTCGGGCTCCCGCAACCGCAGCTTTGCACACGCATGCTCGAACTCGAGCACAACCCCCTCTCTGTCACGCGTCGCGTGTCGCCGTACCTACGCCCGCACCCTGACTGCGCGCCCGCGCTCGAACACAAGGACCCGCCGCCTCGCCGCGTTTCCCTTCCCTGCCACTGCGCGCGACCGCATGCCCGAGCCGAGTCGAGCTCGAACTTGAGCGCCCCGCCGTTCCTAGCCTTCCCGCGCCCTTGGATCAGCACCGCTGCTCCTTCCCGCATGCCCGCCGCTGCATACGGAGTCCTGCCGTGCCGCCGTTGCTCGCCGGCGACGATGCCATCTCCTCTGTTTCCGTAGAAGAAGCCAAACCAGGGCACCTAACTGTTTAAGGGCAGCTCGGCCGGACCCTTATCCAGACCACCCGATCCTAGCGCAGTGGTTGAAACCTCTCCCACTTACCTTACGGACCCAGGTTTGAATCCCCATCGGGCCACTTGTGAAGTGCCCAATTTTTACCATTTTGGCCTCTATGACAGTGGGACCCCACTCGTCATTCTCTCTGTCCACACACACCCCTCTCCACACCCACACTCCTGCCACCTCAGCACCACGGGCCCTCTCGTCACTGAGAGTGGTTGGCCCAGCCCGTGTTCCATGTTGTTTTAATTTCTTTTGCATATTTACAGGGAATGCCATCATCTTGCATTGCTCATATTTAAATAACCGTGCATCGGATTAAAATGTTTTATATATGAAAATGCTTAGAATTTCATCTAGGTTCAAAATATGCTGCTTTCATCCATGTTTAAAATGATGTTTGTTTAAATTTGCTTAAATGCCATGTTAAAATGATTTATTTCATAACTAATTAACCGTAGCTTCGAATTAAATAATCTTTATATGTAAATGGGGTAGAAAAATGCCTAGTTTAACATGGTGCACTTTATTTTGCTGTTTAACAACATTAAAATTGTGTTTAGGGCAGAACAGTAGCAAATTCGAAATATGCATATGAGGATTTTCCGGAATTGTTGTTTGTTGTTCCGGCCTCATTTAAACTTGCCTAAATAGTTAGTTTACTTATGCTTCACCTCTTGCCATGTTAATCAACATTTAATATTGTTTGATACATAAACGAGAGAGAACTAAATATTTGATGTGGTGTTTCGTTAATATGCAACTCATTGCATATTGAGCTCCACTTAATTTGTAGTGTTGTTTGTTGCATTTGCCATGCCATGAATCATTAAACGGGACATGCATCATACTTGTTTGTGCATCATGTCATGCTTATGCTTGTGTGTTTACCATGTTGTTTGCTTCTTTCCGGTGTTGCTTCTTCGGGTTAGTTCCGATAACGTCGCGTTTGTGAGGATTTGTTCGACTTCGTCCGTTTGTCTTCTTCATGGACTCGTTCTTCTTCCTTGCGGGATCTCAGGCAAGATGACCATACCCTCGAAATCACTTATATCTTTGCTTGCTAGTTGTTCACTCTATGCTATGTCGCGCTACCTACCACTTGCTATATCATGCCTCCCATATTGCCATGTCAAGCCTCTAACCCACCTTTCCTAGCAAACCGTTGTTTGGCTATGTTACCGCTTTTGCTCAGCCTCTCTTATAGCGTTGCTAGTTGCAGGTGAAGATGAAGTTTGTTCCATGTTGGAACATGGATATGTTGGGATATCACAATATCTCTTATGTTTGATTAATGCATCTATATACTTGGTAAAGGGTGGAAGGCTCGGCCTTATGCCTGGTGTTTTGTTCCACTCTTGCCGCCCTAGTTTCCGTCATACCGGTGTTATGTTCCTTGATTTTGCGTTCCTTACGCGGTTGGGTGATTTATGGGACCCCCTTGACAGTTCGCTTTGAATAAAACTCCTCCAGCAAGGCCCAACCTTGGTTTTACCATTTGCCTACCTAAGCCTTTTTACCTTGGGTTTCCGGAGCTCGAGGGTCATCTTTTTAACCCCCCCGGGCCAGTGCTCCTTCGAGTGTTGGTTCGAAACGAGTAGACTGCAGGGCCACCTCGGGGAAACTTGAGGGCTGGTTCTACTCGTAGGATGTCTCATCCGGTGTGCCCTGAGAACGAGATATGTGCAGCTCCTATCGGGGTTTGTCGGCACATCGGGCGGCTTTGCTGGTCTTCTTTTACCATTGTCGAAATGTCTTGTAAACCGGGATTCCGAGACTGATCGGGTCTTCCCGGGAGAAGGAATATCCTTCGTTGACCGTGAGAGCTTATAATGGGCTAAGTTGGGACACCCCTGCAGGGTATAATCTTTCGAGAGCCGTGCCCGCGGTTATGTGGTAGATGGGAATTTGTTAATGTTCGGTTGTAGAGAACTTGACACTTGACTTAATTAAAATACATCAACCATGTGTGTAGCCGTGATGGTCTCTTTTCGGCGGAGTCCGGGAAGTGAACACGGTTTGTGTTATGTATGAACGTAAGTAGTTTCAGGATCGCTTCTTGATCACTTCTAGCTTCTCGACCGATGCGTTGCTTCTCTTCTCGCTCTCATTTGTGTATGTTAGCCACCATATATGCTTAGTGCTTGCTGCAGCTCCACCTCACTACCCCCTTTCCTACCCTTAAGCTTAAATAGTCTTGATCTCGCGGGTGTGAGATTTCTGAGTCCTCGTGACTCACAGATTCTACCAAAACAGTTGCAGGTGCCGACGATACCAGTGCAGATGATGCAACCGAGCTCAAGTGGGAGTTCGACGAGGACCTTGGTCGTTACTATGTTTCGTTTCCCGATGATTAGTAGTGGAGCCCAGTTGGGACGATCGGGGATCTAGCATTTGGGGTTGTCTTCTTTTCTTTTGGTTCCGTAGACGGACCTATGTGTGTACTCTGATTGATGTATGATTTATTTATGTATTGTGTGAAGTGGCGATTGTAAGCCAACTCTTTATCCCATTCTGGTTCATTACATGGGATTGTGTGAAGATGACCCTTCTTGCGACAAAACCACAATGCGGTTATGCCTCTAAGTCGTGCCTCGACACGTGGGAGATATAGCCGCATCGTGGGCGTTACACACTGCCTGGAGTGGGTCCGCGCCTGGCAGGGGTAACAGTTGGGTGTGCTTGCTTGCTGTTATGCTTGAGGTGGATAGGTCATGCCCTGAGCCCTCCGGCACGCATGCGGGCCTCCCTTCCATGAAGCTCGCTCGCATAGCGCAGCTTCCTCCGGTCTCGCCCATCGTCGAATCGCTGCTGGCATGTGATGCACTTCCTTACCTCACCGAGTTAAAACTGAAGGCATCCACTTCTCGTGGTAAGAACCGGTCTCATTTTTTAGATTCGTTGATATTTAGTTGCTCTCTTCAGATTATATTTTTATCCACATTTTAATGTACTCCATGTGTCAAGTAAATGTATTAACATGTTGCTTTCCTCGGGGAACTGCAACTGCGACATCCGAGCCTGGTGGATGACCGACTACTACAGCGAGGAGGAGCAGAGGCTCCTCGTGTATGAGTTCATGACCAATTAGCAATGGTGGTGTTTGAGAACTATTCAAATTTATTGTGTCTTATAATTTGAATGATGCATTGGAAGTTTGAATACTCCCATGGATCTTGATCATTTTTTGAATCCGAATAATGTAGTATCCTTCCTGGGTGGGTTCTCTGATTGGGAGCTGCCAACGCCTATTGTGGTTTCCGATACCAAATTTTCTATTCAACTCATTAGTTCTGACCAGTCTTGCATGCAGAACAAGAACGGGTAAAGTGAATACAAACATTACATTTGATTGAGTTTATTTGATGTTTCAAGAATTGCGCTCCACTGATCTGTGATAAGGACATCAATACCATTGTTACACCCACAACCCCTTCTGCTATACATACTGGACCAATTACTATAGCTCGTGCACGCCAATTAAATTACCAGGTACTTTTGTTTCTTGGTAATAATTCTAATGTTCATGAGAATATGATGTTGCATAAATTTGATACATTTGTTTTGCTTACAAATAAAGGGCCTATCTTGGAGAAGAAGGATGAACATTGGAGTAAGAACAAGCATGGAGATGATGGCATGCCCAAGGGGAACAACAATGGAGTTTCAAGTGATCATTTCAAGACTTTGAGGCCACCATAATGAGTGCATGAAGGCTTGGACAAAATATACAAGATACCACTTCAAAAATTTCGGCCAGAGGCTATTATAGGTGCTGCGTCACCTTATTAGTGGGTCGGACCCATGTAATTTCGAAATACTTAAGTATAGGTTGTTTTTAGAGTCCGTATGTGTGGGGAAACAAAGTTAGGGTTGGTTTCGGACCCCTCCTACAAGGGGTCACGAAATGATAATCACCTTCTCATCGAAAGACACGACACCTTTGCCTCTATCAAGTGGTATCAGATTTCCAGGTTGCTTGGTGAGATCTTACAGTTTTTCGTAGTTTAGATCGAGTCTGTTCTTCATACTTGCAGTCCACGAAAAAGCAAAAAAATTAGGGTTAGTTCAACATATCCAAACCAATCTGAGCCATTGCATAATATTTTTTGTGTTTGCTTTGTTGAATTTGCGGTTGCATCGTCGTGTCAAGTTGCTGGTCTTAGTTTCTAGTCTTTTAGAGTTTCGAGTTCTGGTCACAAGTTGTCACGCTGCCGCCGCACCATCTTCATCCCTACCACCACCGCTACCGTATACCACCACCACACCATCACCTCTACCGTATACCACCACCACATACATCACCGCTGCCATATACCACCACCCCACCATATACATCATCGCTGCCATATATCCACCACCAACCCGAGTCCACATATACCACTGTCCTATACCGTAACCAATCCGAGTTCTTTTTCATATTAGGTTTGTTTTCGAGATCCATCTATTTTTAGATTCGTGTTTCCTTGCCTGGGTAGGTTTCGAAAAAAGAGTCCGGAGACCCCGGGCAGTTTTTAGGCCAAAATTTCAGCAGGTGAAAATATTTTTCCCTCTCCTGTTGTTAGGCTTTTCTGAGTCTTGTGAGACGCGTGCCATCATAGTGATTTTTATCGTACTTTTTGGTCATCGCTGCCCTATTTTCGAAAAATTATAGTCAAAAAAATTTCATGCCTATCTTGTTATTTTGACCTGGGAAGAGTTTTGAGACACTCGCCATTATAGTGATTTTCGGCAAAAAAAAGAGCGCAAAAAAATCTAGAGTGTGTTTACCCCTTGTTTATGTGTCGTGTCGTGATTTTGTTAGTGTTCTAGGCTTGCATCTCTAGCACGGTTTATCCTAGGACCAGCACGGTATCGTCGTTGAGCGTGTATTCAACTTTGGATCTCTGAATTGATTATTGCTGACCTTTTTGCTACCATCTTATAAGTCATCCCAGCTCCACATACATCTACGTCGTGCGTTTGACGCTCCCTGGTAATCGCTCTATCCAAGCTTTGAGAGTTTTGGCTACAACAGATGCTGATCACCGCCTGCTACTGGGTAAGAACTAGTAAGAATTTGAGATTTGCTTGACAGATTTGTGACACCCCACCACCACCACTTTCTAGTAGTCTGTAGGATCATATTCTTGTGTGTTTCTATTGCTGCTAACCATGGCAGGACCACAACTCGACGAGATTGACTAGGAGAACATGATGAAGAAGGAGCTTCATGATAAATTTCAGCAAATGTTGGGTCAACAGGTGGAAGAGGGGATGGCCAGCTTTGGAAAGGCAATGGAGAGGATTGATGAATTGAGAAGACAATTGACACCAAGTTGGACGCCAAGTTCGATGAAGTATTCGTGCATCTTCCACAACCACCAACCGCCTCTGTTGCACCATTGCAACAACACCAACAACCGCCTCCACGTCGCGATCCAGAAGGACAAGCGCATCGTGTTCCTTTTGAGCCAGGACAAACTTTTGGTGCCGCTGCTACTGCTGTTGATGCTTCTGTAGCTCCTGCTGCTACTGCAGAGGAGGAGGACCATTACGAGGATGAGGTTGATCAAAATCAAAACTATGTGCTGATACGTCCATTTTGCATCATGATTACCTACTATTATTTATATTGTTTTTATGTATAATAATGCTTTTTGGAGTATCTCTAATGCATTTTCTCTCATAATATGCACGGTACACACAAAGAGGGAGAATGTCGGCAGCTGGAATTCTGGACCTGAAAAAGCTACGTCAGGCTACCTATTCTGCACAACTCCAAATGAGCTGAAACTTTATGGAGGATTTTTATGGAATATATAAGAAATATTGGAGCCAATAAGTACCAGAGGCGGGCCCCCAGGTGGGCATAACCCACCTGGGCACGCCAGGAGGCCCAGGCGCGCCCTGGTGGGTTGTGCCCTCCTCGGCCCACCTGCAGTGCCCCTCTTCTGGTATATAAGTCATTTTGACCTAGAAAAAAAATTAGGAGAGGACTTTCGGGACAAAGCGCCACCATCTCGAGGCGGAACTTGGGCAGGAGCACTTTTGCCCTCCGGCGGAGCGATTCCGCCGGAGGAACTTCCCTCCCGGAGGGGGAAATCATCGTCATCATCATCGCTAACAACTCTCCCATCTTGGGGAGGGCAATCTCCATCAACATCTTCAACAACACCATCTCCTCTCAAACCCTAGTTCATCTCTTGTGTTCAATCTTTGTACCAGAATTATAGATTGGTACTTGTGGGTGACTAGTAGTGTTGATTACATCGTGTAGTTGATTACTATATGGTTTATTTGGTGGAAGATTATATGTTCAGATCCATTATGCTATTTAATACCCCTCTGATCTTGAGCATGATTATCATTTGTGAGTAGTTACTTTTGTTCTTGAGGTCACGGGAGAAATCCTGTTGCAAGTAATCATGTGAAATTTATAGGTGTTCGATATTTTGATGGTATGTATGTTGTAATTCCCTTAGTGGTGTCATGTATACGTCGACTACATCACACTTCAACATATTTTGGCCTAAGGGAATGCATTGTGGAGTATTTATTAGATGATGAGTTGCGAGAGTGACAGAAGCTTAAACCCTAGTTTATGCGCTATTCCGTAAGGGACTGATTTGGATCCAAAAGTTTAATGCTATGGTTAGAATTTATTATTAATACTTTTCTCGTAGTTGCAGATGCTTGTGAGGGGGTTAATCATAAGTAGGAGGTTTGTTCAAGTAAGAACAACACCTAAGCACCGGTCCACCCTCATATCAAATTATCAAAGTAGCGAACACAAATCAAACCAACATGATGAAAGTGAGTAGATGAAATTCCCGTGTACCCTCAAGAACGCTTTGCTTATCATAAGAGACCGTTTTGGCTTGTCATTTGACTTAAAAGGATGGGGCTACCTTGCTGCACTTTTGTTACTATTATCATTACTTGCTCGTTACAAATTATCTTGCTATCAAACTACTTGTTACTTATCATTTCAGTGCTTGCAGAGAATACCTTGTTGAAAACCACTTGTCATTTCCTGCTGCTCCTCGTTGGGTTCGACACTCTTACTTATCGAAAGGACTACGATTGATCCCCTATACTTGCGGGTCATCACGTGCAACCACCAGCACCACCACCACCAGGTCGTCCTCGTGCATATAATCGCAACGGTAGGGCTGCACCACCCCCTCATGTACGAGACAAAGACCACATCCCTAAACTAAAGTTGAATATCTCGCCATTCGAGGGTAGATACATTCCTGATATTTATCTTACTTGGGAGTTAGAAACTAAACAACGATTTACATGCTTACAATTTCCCGTGGATAGACGTGTTGCTGCTGCTGTTTGTGCTTTCACTAGTTTTGTATGTGTTTGGTGGTCTGAACATTGTAGATTATATCCTATTCCAGCTACTTGGGCTGCTTTGAAAACTGCTATGCGTACCCGTTGGGTTCCACCATATTATCAACGTGAATTACTTCAAAAATCGCAGCGCTTAAGACAAGGAAAAAATTCTGTAGAAGAATATTATCAGGAATTACAAACTGACATGATTAGATGTGGTATTGTTGAGGATAATGAAGCTATGCTTGCATGTTTTATGGGTGGATTAGATAGAGAGATAGTATAAGGAGTATAATAATATCACTCTTTTCATTCCATCTTGCTTGCAAAGCTGAACATGAAATGCAGGATCGACATGCATTGGCGCGAACTAATTTTTCTGCAGGTCGATCTTCATCATGGACACCACGTACATCCTCTACTTCCACACGTCCTACTGCAGCACCGCTGACTTCAGCCGCCAATTCAAACCGAGATACAAGAAAACAGGCACCACCACCACCATCTTCCAGGAGCACACCTTCTGGTCCTGCACAGAGCTCTTGTTCATCCATGGCATCAACAGGGCAAACACATGAGTTATATGTCGCTGTTGCAAGGGTGGAGGTCACTATGCGAGCAAATGTCCATCTCCGCGTGTAATGATTGTTATTGAGGACGGTGGGTATGAGTCCGCTAGTGACTATGATGATGAGACTTTGACTCTGAACATGAAGAGAACGGTGAAGATGATTCTAAACATGAGACACACTACATGGTTGCTGAAGATGCTGACAAGTATGAGAGTTTAGTTGCTCAACGTGTTTTGAGTGTGCAGGTAACACAAACTTAGCAAAATCAGAGGCATAATTTGTTCCATACGAAGGGAGTTGTGAAGGAATGTTCTGTCCGCGTCATCATAGATGGAGGGGGTTGCAACAACTTGGCTAGTATGGAGATGGTGGAGAAGCTGTCTCTCATCACAAGACCCCATCCGCATCCTTACTACATCCAATGGTTCAACAACAACGACAAGGTTAAGGTAACACATACTGTTCGTGTGCATTTTAGTATCGCTACATATGCTGATTATGTTGATTGTGATGTGGTACCCATGCAAGCATGTTCCTTATTACTTGGTAGACCATGGCAATTCGATAAAAAAATGTACACCATGGTAGAAACAATCAATATACTCTTGTTCATAAGGATAAACATATTACTTTGCTTCCTATGTCTCCTGATTCCATTTTGAAAGATGATATTAATAGAGCTAGTAAATCAAAACAGGAGCAAAATAAGAGTGAAAACCAGATTGTGGCAAAAGATTTGAGCAACAAATGAAGCCTAATAATAAACCACCATCTAGTGTTGCTTCTGAAATTAAATTGAAAAGTGGATGTTTACTTGCCACCAAATCTGATATTGATGATCTAGATTTCAGCAAATTTGTTTGCTATGCTTTCGGTGCAAATAGGCATTATTTTCATTCGAGGACGTCCCTCCCTTTTTGCCTTCTGCTGTCACTAACATTTTGCAGGATTTCACTGACGTCTTTCCACAAGATGTGCCACCGGGATTACCGCCTATTCGAGGGATTGAACATCAGATAGACTTAATTCCTGGTGCTTCGCTGCCAAACAGTGTGCCATACCATACCAATCGAGAGGAGACGAAGGAGATTATGCGTCAAGTACAGGAGCTGCTCGACAAAGGTTATATACGCGAATCTCTTAGTCCTTGTGCTATTCCTATTATACTAGTGCCAAAAAAAGGATGGTACATCGCGTATGTGTGTTGATTGTAGAGGCATTAATAATATTACTATCCGTTATCGTCATCCTATTCCTAGGCTACATGGCATGCTTGATGAATTGAGTGGCTCTACAATATTCTCCAAAGTTGATTTTCGTAGTGGATACCATCAAATTCATATGAAATTGGGTGATGAATGGAAAACAACATTTAAAACTAAGTTTGGATTATATGAGTGGTTAGTCATGCCTTTTGGGTTAACTAATGCACCTAGTACTTTCATGAGATTAATGACGAAGTTTTACGTGGTTCCATTGGACGATTTGTGGTAGTCTATTTTGATGATATACTGATTTATAGCAAATCCTTGGAAGAACATTTGGCACATTTACGTGCTGCTTTTATTGCTCTACGTGATGCATGTTTGTTTGGTAACCTTGGGAAGTGCACCTTTTGCACCGACCGAGTGTCTTTTCGAGGCTATGTTGTTACTCCACAGGGAATTGAAGTTGATAAGCCAAGATTGAAGCCATTGAGAGTTGGCCGCAGCCCAAAACGGTCACACAAGTGAGGAGTTTTATTGGCCTCGCTGGTTTCTTTAGGCGTTTTGTGAGAGATTTCAACACCATTGCTGCACCTCTCAATGAGCTTACAAAGAAGGATGTACCTTTTGTTCGGGGTACCGCATAGGAAGAAGCCTTCATGGTATTGAAAGATAAGTTGACACATGCTCCTTTACTCCAACTACCTGACCTTAGAAACATGGCAACATTATTTATGGCCCGAAGAATTTGTTATACATTCTAATCTGAATCTTTGAAACACATTAAAAGTCAAGCAAAACTGAAACGTAGACATGATAAATGGGTTGAATTCATCGAGACTTTCCCATATTTCATTAAACACAAGAAGGTACAGAAAATGTTATTGCTGATGCATTGTCTCGTCGTTATACTATTGTTTCACAACTTGACTTTAAATATTTTGTTTGGAGACCATCAAAGATCAATATATGCATGATGCTAAATTTAAAGATGTATTACAGAATTGTACAGAAGGGAGAACATGGAACAAGTTCGTCGTTAATGATGGATTTGTGTTTCGTGCTAACAAGCTATGCATTCTAGCTAGCCTCGTTCGTCTTTTGTTGTTGCAGGAGGCGCATGGAGGAGAATTAATGGGACACTTTGGCGTGAAGAAAACGGAGGACGTACTTGCTACACATTTCTTTTGTCCAAAGTTGAGATGGGATGTTGAGCGTTTTGTTGCTCGCTGCACTACATGTCAAAAAGCTAAGTCACGACTTAATCCTCATGGTTTATATATGACTTTGCCTGTACCTAGTGTTCCGTGGGAGGATATATCTATGGATTTTGTTTTAGGATTACCTCGAACAAAGAAGGGGAGGGATAACATATTTGTTGTCATGGATAGATTTTCGAAAATGGCACACTTCATACCATGTCATAAAAGCGATGATGCTGCTAATGTTGCTGATTTGTTCTTTTGTAAAATTATTCGCTTGCATGGTGTGCCAACTACTATTGTTTCAGATCGTGATACTAAATTTCTTAGCCACTTTTGGAGATGTTTATGGGCTAAGTTGGGGACTAAACTGCTTTTTAGTACTACATGTCACCCCCAAACTGATGGACAAACTGAAGTAGTCAATAGAACATTGTCTACTATGCTTAGGGCTGTTTTGAAGAATAACAAGAAAATGTGGGAAGAATGCTAGCCTCATATTGAATTTCCTTACAATCGTTCGCTGCATTCTACTACTAAGATGTGCCCTTTTGAAATTGTATATGGTTTCCTACCTCATGCACCTATTGATTTGTTGCCTCTTCCATCTTCGGAGAAGGTTAATTTTGATGCTAAACAACATGCTGAATTGATCTTAAAAATGCATGAGTTAACTAAGGAAAACATTGAGCGTATGAATGCTAAATATAAACTTGCTGGAGATAAAGGTAGAAAACATGTTGTCATTGCACCAAGAGATCTTGTTTGGCTACATTTGCGTAAGGATAGGTTTCCTAATTTGGGAAAATCAAAGCTAATGCCACGTGATGATGTTACTTTTAAGGTGTTAGAGAAAAATAATGCATATAAACTTGAGATGCCTGCAGATTTTGGGGTTAGTCCCACTTTTAACATTGCAGATCTGAAACCTTATTTGGGTGAGGAAGACGAGCTTCCGTCGAGAATGACTTCACTTCAAGAAGGGGAGGATGATGAGGACATCAATATCATTGTTACACCCACAACCCCTATTGCTTTACATACTGGACCATTTACTAGAGCTTGCGCAGGTCAATTAAATTACCAGGTACTTCCGTTTCTTGGTAATTATTCTAATGTTCATGAGAATATGATGCTGCCTAAATTGGCTACATTTGTTTTGCTTACAAATGAAGGGCCTAGGACAAGAAGGATGAACATTGGAGCAAGAACAAGCATGGAGATGATGGCATGCGCAAGGGGAACAAGAGCGGGGTTTCAAGTGATGATTTCAGGACTTTTCATCAATAAAGCTTTCATCTTATATTTGCAATATTCAGATTTCAAACTCAGTTTCTTGTGTGTTTTTCGTTTGCTCGTAGGAAATAGACCCTCGTGGTCAGGTTGATCGTGCTCCGGTGTGGTCAATAACCCTTGGAAGTTGGTTTAGCGATTGCTAAGGCGCGATGTCTTGCATGTTCATTGTCAGATCGTCAAACTCTACTCCCACAGAAAATGATAATCACCTTCTTTTCGAAAGACGGGACACTTTGCCTCTATCAGGTTAGGTTGAGCTAAAGCAAAAACAGAAGTGAGGAAACCTGAGTCTACCTTTCAAGAGGTCCCCATTTTTTGAGAGTTTTGTGTAGTAATCATTTTTATAAGGAGAACTGAAACATGAGATTGAGCTGTAAAAATCACCAGGAATTTTGATCTACAAAGTGGATAATTGGCTTGGTAGTTTAACTACTTTCAACATCCAATATGCAAGCACACCTTATCTGCTCTATTCCAGTGTTGACTTTGTTGCTACTTTGTCATTTATACTCTTGTATATAAAGTTATTATTACTTAATATTTGGCATTGGCTTTCGAATACAGGCACATGCCATATTTTATTACCATGTCCTCACATACCATGCCTAATTATTTTTTATTGGAAAATGCAACACCTACAATCATGATGAATAAATATTTCCATTATTTATTTGACTTCTCTTGTCATCTCATGAACATGGTTTAGAAAAAAAATCTCACACAACACGTCGGCATCTTCAACGTGAACTCCAGTGCCCATGACCAACACAAAAGTTCATGATTTTTTAACCTCACTAGAGCTTTTATGCCAAGTCATTTCTTTTTTTAGAAATGAACAAATGGTGATGGAGAAAAGAGGGAGGGCATGTGGAGGCAGGGGCTCGAGTCCGGGAGGGCGCGCAGAGAAGCCGAGACGAAGCATTGGAGGTCATGCTCAATGACAATCGTGAGCTGTCATCGATGCCCGACCTACAACGCATGTGAAGGAACGAGAGTGGCCAAGGAGACGCACGACAGGAGTTCTTGAACCTGCCAAGCCACCATCATTCATTTGGTTATGTCCTATTGATCGCTCTCTGACTATAGCGCCAGAAAAGCTCCTGTCTGCTAGGACTACGTCGGTATTTCCCAAAGAGGAAGGGATGATGTAGCATAGTGAAGGTAGGTATTTCCCTCAGTGAAGAAACCAAGGTTATCGAACCAGTAGGAGAACCAAGCAACACAACGTAAACAGCACCTGCACACAAATAACAACACCTCGCAACCCGACATGTTAAAGGGGTTGTCAATCCCTTTCGGGTAACAATGCCAGAAATTGGTAGTAGACTGAAATAATAGATCGCAAATAAAATAAAGTGCAGCAAAGTATTTTTGTAGTTTTGGTTTAATAGATCTGAATAAAAATGCAAAGGAAAAGTAGATCGCAAGCAAATATATGAGAAAGAAGACCCGGGGGCCGTAGGTTTCACTAGTGGCTTCTCTCGAGAAAGATAGCAAATGGTGGGTAAACAAATTACTGTTGGGCAATTGATAGAACCTCAAATAATTATGACAATATCCAGGCATTCATCAGTACATAGGCATCACGTCCAAGATTAGTAGACTGACTCCTGCCTGCATCTACTACTATTACTCCACACATCGACTGCTATCCAGCATGCATCTAGTGTATTAAGTTCATGAAAAAATGGAGTAATGCAATAAGAACGATGATATGATGGTAGACAAGATCCGTTTATCTATAGAGTTAGATATAGATCCCATATTTTTATCCTTAGTAGCAACGATACATACGTGTCGGTTCCTTTTTTGTCACTGGGATCAAGCACCGTAAGATCAAACCCACTACCGGGCACCTCTTCCCATTGCAAGATAAATAAATCAAGTTGGCCAAACAAAACCCAAATATCGGAGAGAAATATGAGGCTATAAGAGATCAAAGAAACTCAAATAACTTTCATGGATATAAAAAGATATGACTGATCATAAACTCAAAGTTCATCAGATCCCAACAAACACACCGCAAAAGAGTTACATCATATGGATCTCCAAGAGACCATTGTATTGAGAATTTAGGAGAGAGAGAAAGCCATCTAGCTGCTAACTACGGACCCAAAGGTCTACAACGAACTAATCACGCATCATCGGAGAGGCACCAACGGAGGTGGTGAACCCCATCCGAGATGGTGTCTAGATTGGATCTGGTGGTTCTGGACTCTGCGGCAGCTGGATGAATATTTCATCGACGCTTCTATGGTTCTGGGATTTTTGGGGTATTTAGAGAGAAAAGAGGCGGTCCAGGGGGCACCCGAGGTGGGCTCAACCCACCAGGGCGTGCCTTGGCCTCCTAGCGTGCCCTGGTGGGTTGTCCCCTCCTCGGGACTCCCCCCAGGTGCAACCAGGGCCCAACTTCTTCCTTTTGGTCCATAAAAAATCATCGTGAAGTTTCGTTGCATTTGGACTCCGTCTGATATTGATTTCCTGTGATGTAAAAACATGGAAAAAACAACAACTGGCACTTGGCACTATGTCAATAGGTTAGTACCAAAAAATGATATAAAATGACTATAAAATGATTATAAAACATCCAAGATTGATAATAAAACAACATGGAACAATAAAAAAATTATAGATACGTTGGAGACGTATCAGCATCCCCAAGCTTAACTCCTACTCATCCTCGAGTAGGTAAGTGATAAAAACAGAATTTTTGATGTGGAGTGCTGTTCATCAAGTCATATCATATTCTTTTCTTTATAGCATGGACATTTGGACTTTGATGTGATTCAAAGCAATAGTCTAGTTTTGACATAATAATTTAGATACTCAAGCATATCAACAAGCAACCATGTCTTTCAAAATATCAATGCTAAAATAAGTTATCCCTAGCCCATCATGCTCAAACATTGATCCATTCATGAAACACACTCGAATATTAGCTAGACCCAATACTTACGTACGATCATATTGCCTCTTAGTTGGTACTTTTGTAAGAGAGGATGGAGACTCAAATTTCAAAATAAAAATTGCATAAAGTAAAAGAAAGGCCCTTTCGCAGAGGGAAGTAGGGATTTGTAGAGGTGCCAGAGCTCAAAGAGAAAAATTAGAGATAAAAACATTTTGGGAGGTGTATCCATCCCACCAACGAAAACGACTCAGAGTTCTGAACACTTTCCATGCTAGATATGCCATAGGCGGTTCCCAAAAAGAAAATAAAGTTTATTCCTTTTTCCACCATACTTTGACTTTCCATGGCTAACCGTATCCACGGGTGCCCTCCATACCGACACTTTCCAAGGAATTTATTATTTGACGACATAAAGTAAATTCATTTTTGCATTTCGGGACTGGGCATCCCTAAGACCTTTGCCTTACCTCTCGTGCAATGACAAGTGAATAAACACTCATCGTGAGAATAACACATCCAGCATGGAAAATATTAGCCACCCGTTACCATTCCGCGAGCGAAACAAATACACAAAAGAGAAGTTTATTTTGAAAATTAGAGATGGCACATGAAAATTTGCTTAGAACGGCAAAAGAATACCGCATATAGGTAGATATAGTGGACTCATGTGGCAAAACTGGTTTAAAGGATTTTGGGTGCACAAGTAGAGGTCATACTTAGTGCAAAATGAAGGCTAGCAAAAAGATTGAGAAGCGACCAACCAAGAAACGAATAATCTCATAAGCAAGAATTAAGCATAATTAACACCGAATAATGCACCACAAGTAGGATATAATTTTCATTGCATGATTATTGAATTTCGTGCATGCATAGGGAATCGCAAGCCTTAACACCAATATTCTTACTAGAGCACAATTACTCATCAACATAACTCACATATCACATCGTCATATCTCAAAACTGTTACTAAGAATCAAGTTTATTTTGTCCAATAATCTTCATGACATTTTTTTCTTTTCTTTTTCTTTATCCTTCTTGGATATCTATCACTTTGGGGCTAATTTTCACGTGTTGCTTTTCATAAGCTCAAACAAATATAAGTGAAGATCATGAGCATAACAAATTTTCTTTCTCTCAAAATAATTTAAGTGAAGCAAGAGAGAATTTATTAAATTTTTTACTAACTCTCAAATAAATCTAAGTGAAGCAAGAGAGCATTTCTTCAAAAATACTAAGCACACCGTGCTCAAAAAGATATAAGTGAAGCACTAGAGCAAGTCCTAGCTCATAAAAGATTTAAGTGAAGCATAGAGAGCAAATCTAACAAGTCATGATATAATTTTGGCTCTCTCAAATAGGTGTGTCCAGCAAGGATTGATGACTTAGAACACAAAATAAAACAAGCAAAGACTCATATCATACAAGACGCTCCAAGCAAAACACATATCATGTGACGAATACAAATATAGCCTCGAGTAAAATACCGATAGTTGTTGGAAGAAAGTGGGGATGCCACTCGGGGGCATCCCCAAGCTTAGTTCGTTGCTCATTCTTGGATAATACCTTGGGATTCTGGGGCATCCCCAAGCTTAGGCTCTTGCATCCTTCTTTCATCCATCGTAAGATAACCCAAAACTTGAAAACTTCAATCACACAAAACTCAACAAAACTTTCATGAGATCCGTTAGTGTAAGAAAAATAAATCACTACTATAAGTGCTGTATCAAACCAATTCTTATTTTCTTTTTGTATTATATCTACTGTATTCCAACTTTTCTATGGCAAAAACTCATCAAATAAAACCATAGAGCCATCAAAATAAGCACACAACACAAAGAAAACAGAATCTGTAAAAACAGAACAGTCTGTAGTAATCTGACTTTGGCGAATACTTCTGGAACTCCAAAAATTCTACCAAATTAGGACGACCAGGGTAATTTATATATTAATCTTCTGCAAAAAGAATCAGATCAAATCTCCTTTCTGTGATTTATGAAAATTATTTTCATCAGCGCAAAGTTTCTGTCTTTTTCAGCAAGATCAAACAACTATCACCTAAGAAGATCCTAAAGGCTTTACTTGGCACAAACACTAATTAAAACATAAAAAACACAATCATACCAGTAACATAATTGTCTAAACACACAATAACAGAAAGAAAAAAGCAAAAAATAAATTTTATTCATTGGGTTGCCTCCCAACAAGCGCTATAGTTTTACGCCCTTAGCTAGGCATAAAGCAAGGATCTAAGTTTTGTCATCCTTCTTCTTCGTAGTTTTCTTAGAGGTGTTTTCATCATGGGGTTTTGTAAAAACAACATAAACATATTATCCATATAAACTTTAGCATTCCTTAATTGGTTTTCATCATAACCCCTTTGATTTCCCGTAACAATCCAAGAGTAGTGTTGATTGGCATTATTAAAAACTTGTTGGATTATTTCTAGAACGGGGACCTCCTTTTTAAGATTCTCGTCAAAGAACTTATTATCCCCAAGCAAATGCCTTAGTGCATAGTCACTATTGTTATGAATTTCATCTATCACGGGTTTTTCACGATTCATACCATAAAAGTCAAAGATTTCCCTAACTTCCCGAATTATGTAGTCAAACTCGTTCATAAGAACGAGAGTGGCCAACTTTTTGGCTCTAGGATTCTTTATTTCGGGAAGCTCAAAAAACAATCTTTGTAAAGTAGGATGAGTGCGGATAAATTTACTTTCAAGTTTCAAAAATAGTGCTAAAATAGCATCCGCATAAGATCTAGTCGTTTTAAGTATAGGAGCATCATCAAGACTCAGATTTCCAACACAATTGAAAAATTCTTGGATACGTTCTTTTCCCATAACGTTCCCTTGCCCCAAGATAAAAGTTTTAGCATCCAAATTGCATGTACGTCCACTCTTAGGAGTCAGGCCATCATCTGTTGGTGCCATACCGAAATCACTCATGATTGCGAGCAAAGAATAGATCTGACGAGAAAACGGCGAACGGAAAAAGAGAGGCGAATAAAACGACAAATTTTTGTGAAGTGGGGGAGAGGAAAACGAGAGGCAAATCGCAAATAATGTAAATTGCGAGGAGATGAGCTTTGTGATTAGGAACCTGGTTATGTTGAAGATCCTCCCCGGAAACGCGCCAGAAATTCCTTTTGATCGCTCTCTGACTATAGCGCCAGAAAAACTCCTGTCTGCTAGGACTACGTCGGTATTTCCCCAAAGAGGAAGGGATGATGTAGCACAGCGAAGGTAGGTATTTCCCTCAGTGAAGAAACCAAGGTTATCGAACCAGTAGGAGAACCAAGCAACACAACATAAACAACACCTGCACACAAATAACAACACCTCGCAACCCGACGTGTTAAAGGGGTTGTCAATCCCTTTCGGGTAACGGTGCCAGAAATTGGTAGTAGATTGAAATAATAGATCACAAATAAAATAAAGTGCAGCAATGTATTTTTGTATTTTTGGTTTAATAGATCTGAATAAAAATGCAAAGGAAAAGTAGATCGCAAGCAAATATATGAGAAAGAAGACCCGGGGGCCGTAGGTTTCACTAGTGGCTTCTCTCGAGAAAGATAGCAAATGGTGGGTAAACAAATTACTGTTGGGAAATTGATAGAACCTCAAATAATTATGACGATAACCAAGCAATGATCATTACATAGGCATCACGTCCAAGATTTGTATACCGGCTCCTGGCTGCATCTACTACTATTACTCCACACATCGACCGCTATCCAGCATGCATCTAGTGTATTAAGTTCATGGAAAAACGGAGTAATGCAATAAGAACGATGCAATGATGTAGACAAGATCCGTTTATCTATTGCGTTAGATATAGATCCCATCTTTTTATCCTTAGTAGCAACGATACATACGTGTCGGTTCCCTTTCTGTCACTGGGATCAAGCACCATAAGATCGAACCCACTACCGGGCACCTCTTCCCATTGCAAGATAAATAGATCAAGTTGGCCAAACAAAACCCAAATATCGGAGAAGAAATACGAGGCTATAAGAGATCATGCATTCAAGAGATCAAAGAAACTCAAATAACTTTCATGGATATAAAAAGATATGACTGATCATAAACTCAAAGTTCATCAGATCTCAACAAACACACCACAAAAGAGTTACATCATATGGATCTCCAAGAGACCACTGTATTGAAAATTCAGCGAGAGATAGAAATCCATCTAGCTACTAACTATGGACCTGAAGGTCTATAAAGAACTACTCACGTATCATCGGAGAGGCACCAATGGAGGTGGTGAACCCCATTCGAGATGGTGTCTAGATTGGATCTAGTGGTTCTGGACTCTGCGGCAGCTGGATGAATATTTCGTCAACGCTTCTAGGATTCTGGGATTTTTGGGGTATTGATAGAGCAAAGAGGCGGTCCAGGGGGCACCCGAGGTGGGCACAACCCACCAGGGCGCGCCTAGGCCTCCTGGCGCGCCCTGGTGGATTGTCCCCTCCTCGGGACTCCCCTAGGTGCAACCAGGGCCCAACTTCTTCCTTTTGGTCCATAAAAAATCATCGTGAAGTTTTGTTGCATTTGGACTCCGTCTGATATTGATTTCCTGCGATGTAAAAAACATGGAAAAAACAACAACTTGCACTTGGCACTATGTCAATAGGTTAGTACAAAAAAATGATATAAAATGACTATAAAACATCCAAGATTGATAATAAAACAGCATGGAACAATAAAAAATTATAGATATGTTGGAGACGTATCACCTACGCATCGGAGGCAGAATCTAACTTGCCCCGACTTTGATGTCGTCTACCAACGCCCAATGAAGGACTGCCCGTCCTGTCTTCCATCTTGATGGTAAGTTTCACTAATCTTCTATCTCGTGTACTAGGTGTGATGTGTTCGCCTTCATTTTCGCTTTTGACAAAGGTTTGAAATTAGCTTTTATGCTTCAGACGATTGAAAGTCCAGCGATATCATCAACCTTTAGCGAGCAACAACTACAAACTCCATCGCGCCAGCCCCCACCTGTAACGCCCACGATGCGGCTATATCTCCCATGCGTCGAGGCACGACTTAGAGGCATAACCGCATAGTGGTTTTGTCGCAAGAAGGGTCATCTTCACACAATCCCATGTAATGAACAAGAATGGGATAAAGAGTTGGCTTACAATCGCCACTTCACACAATACATAAATATTATTCATACATCATCCAAAATACAACCATATAGACCGACTACGGTCAAAATCCAGATGAAAATAAGACAACCCCAAATGCTAGATCCCCGATCGTCCCAACTGGGCTCCACTACTGATCATCAGGAAAAGACACATAGTAACGACCACGTTCCTCGTCGAACTCCCACTTGAGATCGACCCCATCATCTGCACTAGCATCGTCGGCACCTGCAACTGTTTTGGTAGAATCTGTGAGTCACGGGGACTCAGCAATCTCACACCCGCGAGATCAAGACTATTTAAGCTAGTAGGAAAGGATGGTGTAATGAGGTGGAGCTGCAGCGGCAAAAGCATATATGGTGGCTAACTTGCGCAAATGAGAGCGAGAAGAGAAGCAACGGAACGGTCGTCATCTAGCAATGACCAAGAAGTGATCCTGAACACCTACTTACGTCATACATAACTCAGACCGTGTTCACTTCCCGGACTCCGCCGAGAAGAGACCATCACGGCTACACACGCAGTTGATGTATTTTAATTGGGCCAAGTGACAAGTTCTCTACAACCGGACATTAACAAATTCCCATCTGCCTCATAACCGCGGGCACGGCTTTCGAAAGATAATACCCTGCAGGGGTGTCCCAACTTAGCCCATCATAAGCTCTCACGGTCAACGAAGGATAAACCTTCTCCCGGAAAGACCCGATCAGTCTCAGAATCCCGGTTTACAAGACATTTCGACAATGGTAAAACAAGACCAGCAAAGCCGCCCGAATGTGCCGACAAATCCCGATAGGAGCTGCACATATCTCGTTCTCAGGGCACACCGGATAAGTCAAGCTACGAGTAAAACCAGACCTCGAGTTTCCCCGAGGTGGCCCCGCAGGCTGCTCGGTTCGGACCAACACTCGAAGGAGCACTGGCCCCGGGGGGGGGGGGGGGGGGGTTAAAATAAGATGACCCTCGGGCTCGCGAAAACCCGGGGGAAAAAGGCTTAGGTGGCAAATGGTAAAACCAAGGTTGGGCCTTGCTGGAGGAGTTTTATTCAAGGTGAACTGTCAAGGGGGTCCCATAAATCACCCGACCGTGTAAGGAACGCAAACTCAAGGAACATAATCCCGGTATATCAGTAACTAGGGCGGCAAGAGTGGAACAAAACACCAGGCATAAGGCCGAGCCTTCCACCCTTTACCAAATATATAGATGCATTAATTAAATAAGAGATATTGTGATATCCCAACATATCCATGTTCCGACATGGAACAAACTTCAACTTCACCTGCAACTAACAACGCTATAAGAAGGGCTGAGCAAAAGCGGTAACTTAGCCAAACAACGGTTTGCTAGGAAAGGATGGTTAGAGGTTGACATGGCAAAATGGGAGACATGATATAGCAAGTGATAGGTAGCGGAGCATGGCAATAGAGCGAACAACTAGCATAGCAAAGATAGAAGTGATTTCGAGGGGTGGTCATCTTGCCTGCAAGGTTCTCAGAGTTGTCGAAAGCTTGATCCTCGTAAGCGTACTCGACAGGTTCCTCGTTCACGAACTCGTCTCCCGGCTCTACCCAAGACAAGAACACAAACAAACGGAACCACAATCAACAACGAGAAATGCGCAAGCAACATGATGCAAAACATGTATGATATGCAAGATATGATATGCGATGCATATGCGTGCTCCGGAAGGAAAATGATGAACATGGCACTAACTTGGCAAACCAAGCATGCCACTGGAAAGATGAGATGATTTCGGTCGAAATCGATATAAAGATCACCGGAAACGGATGCACGTTTTGCAAATGGCAAGCAAAACAAGAATGACACGAATCTGCGATAAACAGCAAGATGGCACTTAAAATGCAACAACAAACAATGCTACAGCACCCCAACATAGCAACAAAGCACATGGAAGTAATCTACAGGAGATGCTTGACAAAAGATGAACACTGAGCTACGGCTAGATCACAACATATCAAGCTCAAACAAGTATGGCAAAAATGCAAAAGATAACAGGATCACAGACTTAGTGAAAAACTGGACATGGCAGTAAACAGCATCAGGTAGCAATGTGCGGAGCACGAAATCGACATGCTACAGGAACTTAACATAGCAAAACAAGGCATGGAAGTGTTCTACTAAAAGCACATGACAAAAGTCCCTTACTGACCATAAGCCAAAAAGGACCATAAGATATGATGGCAAGCATGTAAACATAGCAAGTTTCGTTATCAGGTTTCAGACTTAGCAGAAAACAGAGCATGACAGAAATAATAATATGTAGGCCTCTTTGTGAGCTTGATGCACTCACTACAGAGCAATGCATGACAAACCAAGCACACCTACAGCAAGATGGCATGTTTATGAAGCTATCCATGGCAAGAACAAATACATAGCATGTAAGGATCAACTACAATAAGCTTGGCAAAATTGCATATCATGTTAAGAATCTGCCAGAAATATTTTATAGCAAAAGTAGAGCAAGATTGAGTCATGCTATGGCACTCCATAATTGCAAAAAATTGCAGGAATGGATCAATTACAACTATAGCTACAAAGAATCCTTACTGAACATCTCCAAAATATGCATGGATCTCTCTGTAGCATCAAGTTTACATGGCAACAAAATAACAGCAGACAAGGACTTAGAGAAATCACTAAGTCCCTGAAATCAGAAATATTACGGAGCCTACTTTGCATGCTTGTGCTAGTCACCACAGAGATCACAAAAATACATGGACTACACCAGTGGAAAGATGACATGGCATAATTCAAAACACATGTAGAGCTCTTGCCCAAAAGATGCACAGATTAAATGATACAAAAATAACAAATCTCCAAGTTCTGATAAGAACCAGAGAATAACAGCAACTAGCCCTCTTCCAACAGAGATTTGGGCATCAAGATGACCTTTAATGAACATGGTGCAATTGAACAAAATGTAGAGCATCACGAGACGAATAATTTGACATATTACACGTACGAATCGGAGCTACATGCACGGAGTTATAGCATCACGAACAGAGACATATTGCTGAGAAAATCAGTGACAGAATATATATGGGCACGAGAAAGTCAACGGGGCTACCGAGATCTGGATCGGGATCGTGGTGCTCGGGCCGGCCGGAGCTCCGGTGGCGCTGCTCGCCGGCGGAGAGGAAGGAGAGGAGGCGGGGTGGTGGCGCCGGCGGAGGAGAGGGAGGCCGGCCGGGGCTCGGGCTCCGGCGGAGGGGGCGCGACCCGAGGCGGCGAGTGGCGGCGGAGCACGCGGGCGGCGGGCGGCCGTGGCGGCGCCGGCGACCGGGCACGGCGGCGGCGCGGGCCAGGCGCCTCGGGCGGCGGCGGGTTGAGGACGGCGGGCGACGTGGCGGCTCGGGATTGGCCGGCTGCGGCGGCGGACGTGTCCGGCCGACGGCGGACGTTGTCCGGCGGCGCGAGGTGGAAGACGCTAGGGTTTGACTGCAGATGTATTTCGGGATGCTCACTTATTAATAGGTAGAGGGAGCTAGGAGGCTCCAAATGAGGTGCGGTTTTCGCCCACACGATCGTGATCGAACGACCTAGAGCATGGAGGAGAGTTTGGTGGGTTTTGGGCTGGTTTTTGAGGGGTTTTTTGCTGGACACTCAAATGGACTTTGCGGATGCCCGGTTAACCGTTGGAGTACCAAACGACCTCCAAATGGAACGAAACTTGACCGGTGGTCTCCGGGTGGTATATTAAGGCCACTTGACAAGCCTCGGTCCATTCCGAGAAAGTTTGACACACACACACGAAAGAAAACAAGAGGGGTGCACCGGAGGAGATAGGAGCGCCGGATTGGAAAACGGACAACGGGGAAAATGCTCGGATGCATGAGACGAACACGTATGCAAATGCAATGCACATGATGACATGATATGAAAATGCATGACATGACAAAATACAAAACTAAAGACAAAACCCGACAACGGAGGGAAAATCATAACACATAGCCAGAAATGGCAAGAGTCGGAGTTACAAATATGGCAAGTTACATGCGGGGTGTTACAACACTCCACCACTACGAGAGGATCTCGTCCCGAGATCTAGGACTGAAAGAACTCCGGATATTCGGAACGGAGATGGTCCTCGCATTCCCAGGTGGCTTCCCGGTCGGAATGGTGCGACCACTTCACTTTCAGGAATTTGATTGACTTGTTGCGAGTCTTGCGCTCAGTTTCTTCAAGAATAGCAATGAGGTGCTCATGATAAGACAAATCTTCCTGGAGGTCAATCTCTTCGAAGTTGATAGTGCGCTCAGGCGTCTTGAAGCACTTGCGGAGCTGTGACACGTGGAACACATCGTGCACGTTCGCAAAGTTGGAAGGAAGCTCAAGTTGATAGGCGAGGTCGCCTCTTTTGCCAATGATCTTGAAAGGACCCACGTATCTAGGGGCAAGCTTCCCTTTGATACCGAAGCGACGAGTGCCTTTCATTGGAGAGACGCGGAGGTAGACATGGTCTCCGATCTCGAAAGCCAAATCACGATGCTTACTATCATAGTAGCTCTTCTGGCGCGATTGCGCGGCTTTGAGATTATCACGGATGACTTTACACATTTCTTCAGCTTCAGTGATTAAGTCATTGCCAAGAAGTTGGCGTTCACCAGTCTCTGACCAATTGAGAGGAGTACGACACTTTCTGCCATAGAGAATCTCAAATGGGGCCTTGCCCGAACTCGCTTGGAAGCTGTTGTTGTAGGAGAATTCAGCATAAGGAAGACAATCTTCCCATTTCATGCCAAAGGAAATAACACAAGCCCTGAGCATATCTTCAAGAATTTGATTGACTCGCTCGACTTGGCCACTAGTTTGAGGATGGAAAGCTGTGCTGAAGCGAATGTTAGTGCCCATGGCCTTCTGGAAGGAGTCCCAGAACTTAGAGGTGAAGATGCTTCCACGATCAGAAGAAATCAATTATGAAATGCCGTGCAAGGAGACAATTCTGGAGGTGTAAAGCTCTGCTAGCTGAGCTGCTGTGATGGATTCTTTGATTGGAAGGAAATGAGCCACTTTAGAAAGCTTGTCGATGACAACGAAGATAGCATCATTTCTGCGCTTGGACTTGGGAAATCCAGTCACGAAGTCCATTTCGATATGATCAAACTTCCATTCTGGGATAGCAAGAGGTTGGAGGAGACCAGCTGGTCGTTGGTGTTCTGCTTTCACTCTTCGACAAACATCACATTCATTCACGAACTGAGCAATTTCTCGCTTCATTCGAGTCCACCAATACGACTGCTTGAGGTCATGATACATCTTCGTACTTCCAGGATGAATGGAAAGGAGAGAATTGTGCGCCTCGTTCATTATGACTTTCCTTAGATCACCTTTAGGAACCACAATCCGGTCCTCGAAGAACAAAGTGTCTCTGTCATCAATGCGGTAGAACTTGTATTTGGAAAGACCCTTGTCGATACCACGTTTCACCTTCTTCACCATGGCATCAAGGAGTTGTGCCTCACGAATTTGATCTTCCAAAGTAGGAGATACTATGAGGTTGGCAAGAAAGCCTTGAGGAACAACTTGGAGATTCAGCTTGCGGAAAGCTTCACAAAGATCCGGTTGGAAAGGCTTGAGAATTAAGCTGTTGCAATAAGCCTTCCTGCTTAAAGCATCTGCAATGACATTGGCCTTGCCTGGAGTATATTCGATACTCGGATTGTACTCTTGAATCATTTCGACCCATCGAGTCTGCCTGAGGTTGAGGTTGGGCTGAGTGAAGATATACTTGAGACTCTTGTGATCGGTGAAAATGTCCACTTGTCTTCCCAACAAGAGATGTCTCCACGTTATCAATGCATGGACAACTGCCGCCAACTCAAGATCGTGAGTGGGGTAGTTCTTCTCGTTGGGCTTCAACTGACGAGAGGTATAGGCCACAACTTTCTTCTCTTGCATTAACACAGCACCGAGACCTTGGAGAGAAGCATCGCAGAAAACTTCATACGGCTTGGATTCATCAGGAGGAGTCAAGACAGGAGCTGTGACTAGTTTCTCTTTGAGAGTGTTGAAAGCAACGTCACACTCAGGAGACCAGACATATTTCACATTCTTCTGAAGGAGGTTGGAAAGAGGCTTTGCAATCTTGGAGAAATTCTCAACGAATCTTCGGCAATAGCTTGCAAGACCAAGAAAACTGCGGAGCTGCTTGACATTTTGAGGAGGTTCCCAATTCACAACTGCGGACACCTTCTCGGGGTTAACAGCGATGCCCTTGGTAGAGATGATGTTACCAAGGAAAAGAACTTCATCAAGCCAAAACTCACATTTGGAGAACTTCGCATAGAATTGATACTCTCTGAGCTTGTCGAGCACCAATCGCAAATGTTTGGCATGATCCTGCTTATTCTTGGAGAAGACCAAGATATCATCGAGATACACCAGAACGAATTCATTGGTATAGGGGTTGAAGATGAAATTCATCATCCGAGAGAACACTGGAGGAGCATTGACAAGACCGAAAGATAAGTAGAATCAACGGATAGAAATTGCAACATATAGTCTTCACAATAGACATTCGAACGAAGATGAACGAATGAATTCCGTAGTAAATCATCACACTTCCATGAGTTGAGAAGCCACTTGAAAAAGATATGGAATGAACATATGAATTCGAAGCAACTCGAATACCACAATAAAAAAAAAACAAGTATTGGCTTGCAGAATAAGCTGGAACAAACATATGATAGAGGTTTCGTCCGAAGTTTTCGTGGTGGGGCCCACACGGGCTCAATCGTACAGCACCATCATGTACAAGGCTGTGCACATGACATACAAAGCGTCCCCGAGTCGGCAAAGCCATGGACTCTTTAAGACACTACGAGACCACTGTAAAATCAACCGTGGAAAGGCGGACCACTAGACGTCGAACCCCAATCTCATATCATGCATCTGTCGGAAAGATATCCTAAGGCTACTTGAATTCCCACTTATAAACTCCCGAAACTTTCTGGTTATGCAATCTGGTGTAGGGGATACAGGGGACACAAAATATATCACCCAAACTAGCAATCCCTAGATCCAGCTGTATCCATCCGTCAACACATAACCAAGAAACCTTCGGAAATCGTTTACCTCAACCTTCGAAAAACATCCGTTATACAAGTTATGGCAATACTCCCGAACTCCCGCCCCAGTACTGGGTGGCGTCGAGGTGATCTCACCAACAACTGCATAAAAGAGATTTCGATGTCGGCGAAACTCAGGTATTCCAGAACTACAACGATAAAATTGTGACGACAACACCTCGGAGCTCAACTCCCCGGGACACTGCCACAACCCCTAAATGACAGGAGGCACCAAGAACAATGTTCTCGTCACAAAACCATCGGAACGATTCCAAGATACCCGCGTGATCCTAATTTTTTTAGTGAAATTTGAGGAGAGAGTAGTCAAAACTTCTACGTCAGGAGACCTCACCAGAGTGACGAAGAGACTGAGGAGTAAAAAGAATCCTACTCTCCGATATATATAATCCTAAGACTCAAAACATTTTTATTCTAGACTCAACAACGCCAGCGATTCGATCAAGCAGGGGGCTCCTAAGTCGGGGATGGCTCTGATTACCAACTTGTAATGCCCACGATGCGGCTATATCTCCCACGTGTCGAGGCACGACTTAGAGGCATAACCGCATAGTGGTTTTGTCGCAAGAAGGGTCATCTTCACACAATCCCATGTAATGAACAAGAATGGGATAAAGAGTTGGCTTACAATCGCCACTTCACACAATACATAAATATTATTCATACATCATCCAAAATACAACCATATAGACCGACTACGGTCAAAATCCAGATGAAAATAAGACAACCCCAAATGCTAGATCCCCGATCGTCCCAACTGGGCTCCACTACTGATCATCAGGAAAAGACACATAGTAACGACCACGTTCCTCGTCGAACTCCCACTTGAGATCGACCCCATCATCTGCACTGGCATCGTCGGCACCTGCAACTGTTTTGGTAGAATCTGTGAGTCACGGGGACTCATCAATCTCACACCCGCGAGATCAAGACTATTTAAGCTAGTGGGAAAGGATGGTGTAATGAGGTGGAGCTGCAGCAACAAAACCACTATGCGGTTATGCCTCTAAGTCGTGCCTCGACACGTGGGAGATATAGCCGCATCGTGGGCGTTACACCACCCCACCCAAATGGTAGGATGGACTGGTGTTTCATGTGATGTTTTTTGGGCCAAGTTTCAGCTGGTCCCTTTCCATCATGTACTTTTTAGTTTTAGTTCACTGGTATAGCGAGCTGCTATACAAACGGTTTTTAACCCCTTTCCGCGATGACATTTTGAACCGTCGCCTAGTGAGTGTGGGCGATAGGGGGGTCCTTCCCACATGACCCATAAATCGTTGGGGATAAGCCCTCCGGTCACACATGCTAGGTGTAAGGGCATATTTATCCCTAAAGTGTTTTGGTGATTGATGACAATGCCTTTGCGGACTAATCGAGTGCCTTGAGTTTCTCAGACGTTTCATCGCTAGGCACAAGACGGTTTGGTGCCCCTCGAAGACTATTGAAGACGGCGTTTTTCAACGTTTCTTTTCGGTGGATTTGAGTCGTAGGAAAGCCGTACTATTAAGAGGGGGTCCGCGTCGGAAAGGTTCGGGTGGAATCATCACGTACACGTTTTCTTCCTCTGCACCTCCTTTCCCTTTGCCCTTGGAGCATCCTCCATTTTCCTCATCTCTATGCAAAGAGAAGGATTCCTAAGTGTTGCTGTTCTGGGGCATGCGGTAGTACTGCTCCTCACAGCGGTAGTACCGCAGGCCCCTGCGGTAGTACCGCAAGTCCTTGCGGTAGTACCGTAGGCGCCCGCGGTAGTACCGCTCCTACGGAGCTGTACTACCGTGACCTCATACCAGACTCAGCCGCCCGTGCGGCTGTAGGGGCGGACGTAATTTTTTTATGTCCGCGCCCTACGCGGTAGTACCGCCACATGCGTGCGGTAGTACCGCAAGTCCTGGTGTCGCACAGCTACATGAGCGGAAGTAGGGGCGGATGTAATTTTTTTACATCCGCTCCCTGCGCGGTAGTACCGCACGCCATATGCGGTAGTACCGTGTCGGATTTTTGCATCGAGTGTTTTTCAGCGGAAGTTGGCATGGATGTATTTTTATTCATCCGTGTCCGTCCCAGGCTAGTCCAGACCTGCCTTGCGGTAGTACCGCAAGGGGGAGCGGTAGTACCGCGCCAGCGGCAGTACCGCCCTCCGCCTCTGCGCGTCAGGCTTGTCCTCGCTTCTGCCGTGGCTGCGGTAGTACCGTGGGCCATCACGGTAGTACCGTGAGGCCTTGCGGTAGTATCGCTTGCCTGGTGCGGTAGTACCGCAAGTCGCGGGCTGGTTAGGTGGATAACGGTTGGATTTAGTTCTCGACTATATAGGGGGTGTCTTCTTCCTCTAGTTGACCACCTCTTCCAACGCTAAGCTCCATTGTTGCTCCAAGCTCCATTTTCGCCCGATCTCACTCCCTAGCCAATCAAACTTGTTGATTTGCTCGGGAGTGGTTGAGAAGGCCCCGATCTACACTTCCACCAAGAGAAATTTGATTCCCCCACTAATCCCTTGCGGATCTTGTTACTCTTGGGTGTTTGAGCACCCTAGAGGGTTGAGGTCACCACGGAGCCATAGTCCATTATGGTGAAGCTTCGTGGTGTCGTTGGGAGCCTCCAATTAAGTTGTGGAGATTGCCCCAACCTTGTTTGTAAAGGTTCGATCGCCGCCTCCAAGGGCACCAATAGTGGAAGCACGGCATCTCGCATTGTGTGAGGGCGTGAGGAGAATACGGTGGCCCTAGTGGCTTCTTGGGGAGCATTGTGCCTCCACACCGCTCCAACGGAGACGTACTTCCCCTCAAAGGGAAGGAACTTTGGCAACACATCCTCGTCTCCACCGGCTCCACTCTTGGTTATCTCATGCCTTTACTTGTGCAAGCTTATTTGTGTTATATCTCTTGCTTGCTTGTGTGCTTGTTGTTGTTGCATCATATAGGTTGCTCACCTAGTTGCATATCTAGAAAACCTACTTTGATGCAAAGTTTAAATTGGTAAAGAAAAGTTAAAAATTGTTAGTTGCCTATTCACCCCCCTCTAGTCAACTATATCGATCCTTTCAATTGGTATCAGAGTCTCGTCTCTTTATTAAGGACTTTACCGTCCGAAGAGTATGGTTGACGTTGTAGATGGTGTGGAGGAGCACTCCGGTGCGAATCTGGTCTCGTCTATGGGAGATGGGGGAACCGCGGTCTCTCGTGAGGAATTCAATGTGGCGTTGGACACATTGAAAACCTCCATGATGACCGAGGTCGAAAGCATGTTTAATAAATTCTTAGAAGGGCTTAAACTTTCCACCGCACCGTTGAAAGTGGGTGATCCCACTAACAAGGTGACGGATGCTACCTCCGACAAGGGGGAAGCTACTAGCGAGAAAGCTCCTTCTTCTAGTGGTAAAAATGGCACCGGCATCTTTGCCCATGTGGAACCTCCACTTGTCTATGGTGGACCGCTTCCTTCTACTCATTTGAATCATACCAGCCCGGCCCCTAAGATTGAGAAGAATGTAGAATTTGATTCTTGGGTCTATCGCTTTAAGCGTCATTTAAATCATGTGAACACTAACCTTTGGAGAATCATTGAAGAAGGTTTCTATCCGCATGACCGAAGCAACTTCACTCCTAGAGAAGCCGTGGATAATCAATTCAATGAGAATGCTCTCTTCATCATCCAAGAAGCAATCCCACCCGAAGATCTTCCTCATCTCCGGCCCTACTCCATGGCCAAAGATGCTTGGCACCAAGTGGTTTCCCTCCATCGGGGAAGCTCAAGCATTCAACGCTCCAACTATGAAGTGGTGCAAGATGAACCGGATGAGTTTGCAATGAAAGAAGATGAAGAACCTCGTGAGCTTTATCGGAGGGTAACCAAACTCGCGGTCTCTCTCCAGATCATGGAAGTAAGGACACGGATGACAATTGGATCAAGCGCAAATTCCTCAAGGCAATGATGCCCTACCACAAAGCCATGTCCTCCGTCATTCGTCAAAGGCCGGACTTCCACACCTTGTCCTCAAGTGAAGTGTTGGATGAGTTCGTTGCTATGAGCATCTTGGACAAGACCACCGACAATGCGGTACTATGCTCTCAAAGAGTAAAGAAGCCCAACCTTGCTCTAAATGCCAAGGTTAGTATGGAGGAAGAGGATGAAGAGGAAGAAGAGGAGAGCAACCTCGAAGATACGAAGTATGCCTATCATGAACACATGGCCCTTGCTTCAAGGCAATTTTGGAGCAAGAAGAACTCAAGGCCCAACTTCAACAAGAACAATTCAAGTGGCGCAAAGGGCAAGCAACGAGTGAGGACTTGCTTTAATTGTGGCAATGTGAGCCACTTTGTTGCGGAGTGCCCTTATGAGAAGAGGGAAGACAATGGTGGCAAGCTCATCCGAAAGGACAAGGCCAAGTCGTTCCCCAACAAGAGAAACTTCACCAAGAAGACTCCTCCCAAGGCATTGGTGGTACAAGAAGAGTACAATGAGGATGATGACGACGATGAAGATGGTGAATCGGTTGCCATGGCCTCCGTTGCCATTGCGACGACTCCACGGGTGTCTCTCTTCGACTCACCCAATGAGAGCATCGCCGCCAAGTGCCTCATGGCTAAAGCCACCAACAAGGTAACCCCCAACATCAAAACTACCATCATTAATCATCCTTCTTTGATGGATGGCATTGATGAACATGAGGGAACAAATGTGGAGGAGAATGAGTTTGAGACCTTTATGGGTAAACTCAAGGGTAAATCCAAGAAGCACTTTGTTGCTCTCTTGGAACAACTTGGTGATGCCAATGACATGATCGAGGCTCACGAAGATACCATCTCTAAGATGGAGGGGCATAGTCGTGACTATGCCGATGAGATTTCGGATCTTTCCAATGCTCTTGAGGAAGAGCGTGGTCTTCGTTTGGCTCTTGAGGAGTCACACAACGATGATCATGCTAAGTTAAAGAAAGATCTTGATCATGCTCTTGTTGTTTCTCGTGTGCTAAACTCTGAGAAGGCCAAGCTTGGGGTTGATCTTGCTAGACTAAAAGAGGAGTTTGACATTCTCGACAAGGCTCACAAAGTCTTGAAGGGTGCTCATGCTAGCCTCAAGGAGTCTCATGATCAACTTCAAGTAAAGCTAACCAAGGAAAAAGCCACATTTCCTCATATGGTGTTAATTGATAATGCAAATGCTACTAACCCATGTTGTGAGCATGTGCATCTTGTTGAGGAGAATGCTAAGTTAAAGGAGCAGCTTGAGAAGGGTCTTGTGTCTTGCATACAAGGCGAGAAGAACCTCAACGACCTTTTGAGCAATCAAAAGGAAGTTGTGGACAAGGAAGGGGTTGGGTACACACCCAAGTCCAAGATCAAGAAGAAGAATGACAAGGCCAAACGACCTCCCCCTCTTAAGCAAACCTTTGTGAAGGAGGGAGAGGGTGCTACTAAGGAGAAGAAGAAGAACACCATGAAGGGTGGTGATGCCAAGATGGGAACACTTCCCTTCTCAACAAAGCTGGCGACTTTAACCCTTCTTATGTGTTGTGCCGTGCTAGTGATGGACATGTTTTTGCCAAATTTGTTGGTTCTCCTTATGAGTACATTGAATGGTCTATTTGGGTTCCGAAGACCCTTGTTACTAACATCAAAGGACCCATTACAAAATGGGTACCTAAACTCAAGCATTGATCTCTTGTAGGTGTTTGCTTCCGGTGGGGAATCATGGTTGCTCGATAGTGGAGCTACAAATCATATGACCGGAAGCAAGGACTTGGTGGTGGACGTGCACAAGATTCCATCTATGCCCACCAATGTCGAGTGGGGTGATGCCTCGTCTTCTAAGGTATTGGGACTTGGCAAGGTTGTCATTTCTCATGATCTCACGATCGAGAAGGTCATGCTTGTTGAGTCCCTTGCATACAATTTACTTTCCGTTCGTCAACTTGCAATCATGGGCTTTGCCACTTTCTTTGATATTGATACCGTGGCCCTCTTGTGGAGCAAGACTCTTAAAGTAGCCTTTGTTGGGCATGTCGAGAATGATCTATATGTGATTAACTTTTCGGAGCGACCCATTAAGACCGCGACATGCCTAATGGCTAAAGTTGACGTGGGATGGCTTTGGCATCGCCGTTTAGCCCATGTCAATATGAGATCTTTGCAAAGTATTCTCAAGGGGGACCATGTTCGTGGACTAACAAATGTTAGTTTTGCTAAAGATCATGCTTGCAGTGCTTGTATTGAAGGAAAGCTACATGAGAAGGCTCACCCTCCCACGACTATCATTACTCGAAGAGGCCTTTGGAGCTCCTTCACTTGGATCTCTTTGGGCCTCCATCCTTTGATAGTCTTGGGGGTAGAAAGTATTGCTTGGTGATTGTGGATGACTACTCAAGATACACATGGGTATATTTCTTCAAGAGGAAGAGTGAGACCCAACAAACCATCATTGACTTTGCAAATGAAGCCCAACGTCAATACAATGCAAAGATCTTGACTATAAGAAGCGACAACGGCACCGAGTTCAAGAACTACACCTTGGATGAGTTTCTTAGTGATGAGGGGATCAAGCATCAATATTCCACACCATACACCCCTCAACAAAATGGTGTAGCGGAGAGGAAGAACTGGACATTGATGGATGCGGCAAGGACCATGATGGCGGAGTTCAAGTCTCCATACAACTTTTGGGCCGAAGCCATCAACACCGTGTGTCATGCATCCAATCGGCTCTACCTCCGCAAGGGCTTGAACAAGACTCCATATGAGATACTCACCGGTAACAAGCCCAACCTCAAGTACTTTCGGGTGTTCGGGTGTAAGTGTTTCATTCTCAAGAAAGGTGTTCGTTTGTCTAAATTTGAGGCTAGAGCTTATGAGGGCATATTTGTTGGTTATGCTACAAACTCTCATGCTTACCGTGTCCTCAATAAATCCACGGGACTTATTGAGGAGACGTGTAACGTGGAGTTTGATGAGAATAACGGCTCCCAAGTGGAGCAAAGTGGCACTTGTGATGTAGGTGATGAAATTCCTCCTCAAGCCATAAGAAGAATGGGTGTTGGTTTTATCCTACCCATTGAGGAACCCCTTGTGGCTGAAGGAGAAGGACAATGCTCCACTCAAGTGGAGCCATCACCAACCCAAGGCCCACACACTTCCGAAGAACAAAGTGAAGGCCCTCAACCTCTTGAACAAGACCAAGGGCAAGATCATGCTCAAGACGGTGTTGGCACACCAAGTGATGCCCAAGGTCAAGTTCTCTCCTCCGGGCAAGTTCAAGATCAAGAACAAGCTCAAGACGACGCTCAAGATGATCAAGTGACCGCTCCTCAACACACCACCGAGGAGGAATTCGGGCGTCATGCTGCCAAGATTGCATTCGAGCTCTCCACCAAGGGTCATCTCATGAAAAATGTGCTTGGAAGCATTCAAAAGGGGGTAAGCACTCGTAGACAATTGGCAAACTATTGTGAACATCACGCGTTTGTTTCTTGTGTTGAACCCCAAAAGGTATATGAAGCACTCAAAGATCCGGATTGTCTTAATGCTATGCATGAAGAACTCAACAACTTCGAGTACAACAAGGTGTGGAGATTGGTGCCAAGGCCAACCGGGAACCACAATGTCATTGGAACCAAGTGGATATTCAAGAACAAGCAAGATGCTCATGGGAACATCGTTCGCAACAAGGCAAGATTGGTGGCACAAGGCTACTCCCAAGTCGAGGGTATCGACTACGGTGAAACCTTTGCTCCCGTTGCTCGCCTTGAATCCATTCGTTTGTTGATTTCTTATGCTTCTCATCACAACTTTAAGTTGCAACAAATGGATGTGAAGAGTGCTTTTCTTAATGTTCCCATTAATGAGTTGGTATATGTCAAGCAACCCCCCGGGTTCGAGGATCCCTACTTTCCCGATCATGTGTATCAACTCGATAAGGCACTCTATGGCCTTAAACAAGCCCCACGTGCATGGTATGACCACCTTACCGAGTTGTTACAAGACCGTGGATTTGAAGTTGGGCTAATCGACCCCACTCTTTTTACTAAGAAGGTCAAAGGGGAGTTGTTTGTGTGCCAACTTTATGTTGATGATATTATCTTTGGTTCCCCTAACAAAGCTTTCAATGAGGAATTTGCCGCTCTCATGACCTCAAAGTTCAAGATGTCTTCCATGGGAGAGTTTAAGTTCTTTCTCCGGTTCGAAGTGAAGCAAAGAAGAGAAGGAACCTTCATCAACCAAGCCAAATACACTCAAGACATGCTCAAGAGATTCAAGCTAAGTGATGTCAAGCCGGCTTCCACTCCAATGCCCACCAAGTGCCAACTTGACATCGATCCCAATGGTAAAGCGGTGGATCAAAAGGTATATCGCTCTATGATTGGATCCTTGCTTTACCTTTGTGCATCTAGACCGGATATCATGTTGAGTGTGGGAATTTGTGCACGGTTTCAAGCCGCACCTAAGGAAAGCCACTTTGCGGCGGTCAAGCGAATCTTTCGATATTTGGCTCATACCCCAAACTTTGGCTTATGGTACCCAAGAGGAGCAAACTTCAAGCTTGTAGGGTATTCGGACTCCGATTGGGCGGGAGACAAAGTGGATAGGAAGTCCACTTCCGGAGGGTGCCAATTCCTTGGGTGCTCTTTGGTAAGTTGGCCTTCTAAGAAGCAAAGTTGTGTGTCTCTCTCGTCCACCGAAGCGGAGTATGTGGCGGCCGGTAGTTGTTGTGCACAACTCTTATGGATGAGGCAAACTTTAAAGGATTACGGTGTCATTTGTGACAAAGTGCCTCTTTGGTGTGACAATGAAAGTGCCATCAAGATTTCTCTCAACCCGGTGCAACACTTCAAGACGAAGCATATTGAGATTCGGTATCACTTCATCCGGGATCACATTAGGCGAGGGGAGATCGAGCTCAACTACGTCAACACTCATGATAACCTTGCAGATATTTTCACGAAGCCATTGGATGAAGCAAGATTTCGCGAGTTAAGGCATGAGCTAAATATCATTGATTCGAGCAATGTTGCTTGAACCCTTGCACACCCCACCATACTCAACTTGTTATCGTGTTTAGGTGTAGGCATGGACATAGGGGGAGTGTTGTTCTCTCAATGAACTCTCCCTCCCCCCATTATGCATAAATTGATCAACTCTTCCACATTAGCCATTTTTATGGTACTTGTGCTTCAAAGACGAGTTTTGGTCATGGGCCCAAGGATAATTCTTCGCGGTGCCATACCAATTGACTCAAACATAGGTGGCTCCGGCCACCGCCCTCTCTTTGGAGAGGTTGTGTCTCGAGGTTGATTCTTGTTGTCTTTTGCCTTTCTTTCTTCGTGTTGAGTGTGTTCTTGTGGTGTCTCGTTTCCTTGAAGATTCCATGCGAAGACCTCTTTTTCTTGTGTTTGAAACGTGCATCTTCTTGAGCTCACGGTACTACCGCGGCCTGCCGCCGTACTACCGCGTGTGGAGCGCATGGTACTACCGCACCTAGCGTGACAGTAATTTTTTACTGCCACCTGGGAGAGCGGTACTACCGCTTCGGTGCGGCACTTCCGCCCGAGCGGTACTACCGCGATGAAGCGCGGTACTACCACGCTGACGAGTGCGCGTGGGGGTTATGACCCGGGCAGGGGGAGTTCCAACTCCCCCATACCCATTCATTTGTCTCTCTCCCCGCCGCCTCTCTCTCTCCTGCTCAAGAACGGTGCCGGAGACCCTCGCCAGATCTCCGTCTCCGGCCAGTCTCCTTGGATTCCGACCGGTGGGATCGTTCCCCACCACTTCCTCTTGCCATGGAACAAGGTTTCTCCCCAAATCCCTCTCTCTTTTGTTCGTTCTTTTTGTCTCTAGGTTTTTGGGGAGATGCATGTGTTCTTGAGATTTTATGCCAAATCTACGCAAGAGTAGGATGTAGGAGAGTAGTGTAGCATGGAAATTATACTTGATATGTTGTCCCATGGTAGATTCGATCAATCGTAGTACCGCCGCATTTTCGCGGTTCTTCCCAGATTCAAAGTTCAGATCTGACGCCGTGCGGTACTACCGCACCTATGGTGCGGTACTACCGCGTGTTCGGTACTACCGCCCGTCAGGTGTGGTACTACCACACATGCCGTAGTACTAAAGTTCTACTACCGCTCCGAGCCCCGGTACTACCGTGCCCTCATGCGGTACTACCGCGACTAGGAGCGGTACTAAAATTTTAGTACCGCGCAACTTGGCAGTACTACCGTTGTTGTCCAATCTTCCTCTTGGCAATTACCACGTATGCTTTCTACATGTTTCCTGTGTCTTGCTGAGGTCTTTGCATTGATTCTTCTCGCTTTTCGTTTGTGCCTTTTGCTTTGTGTCTTAGGTGGTGGCTCCGGTGCTCCTGCTCGCTGTTCCAATCCCAGTCGTGAAACTAGCTCCAAGCGTCTGCGAAATCAAGATGAAGCTCCAGAGGGCTCCAGTGCCCCAAGCGCAATGTCAAGTCCTTCGCCAGCAAGTACAAGGAACCCGCAAAGGGCATGGACGAGATTCCACTTGATGAGTTTATCCCTCGAAGGCAGATCAACCCATATGTGAATGCCCGTGCTATCTTCAGAGGCAATGACTTGTTTTGGACCAAGCAGGACACTCTCATTTATCTGGATGTGATCAAGGCCAAGCAAAACACCTACATGGATGTCAAGTGGATTGACATGAATCACATGAGGCAGGCCAAGCACCGTGATTACTTTGGAGAAGCTCTGGATTTGGTGGAGCAGTTTGGCATTGAGCATGTGATCTCCTTCCATCTGGACTATGACCTTGAGCTTATTTGCCAGTTCTTTGCCTCAGTTCACTTCCACTCTGGGGAGAATCGAAGAATGACCTGGATGACCAATGGATGTCAGTTGACTACTACCTGGAAGGATTTCATGGATCTGCTCCATGTTCCTGATGACGGGCTCACCACGCCCGTAGGTGTTCGCCCTCATGCCAACCCTGAGTCTGCCAGCAAGAACAGGCTTCAGCAGTATTATGTTGAGAAGGTGCTTCCCAGTGGCAAGTCGACGTGGGTGCTGAACCCATTTCTGGATATCATGTATCGCATCTTCCGCAACTCTCTCTTTCCTCGCATTGGCGACAAGGACAAGGTGCATGCCTATCTGGTGGATATGATGCTCCTATGCGAGGAGGCGCGTGTGTCTCAGTCTCAACCACTTGATGTCTCACATATCATGTGGTGTGAGCTTCGGTTCGCGGTGTTCAATCGCAAGGTACCTATCTATGGACCGTACCTGTTTCTGTTGATCTCCAAGACTTGGGAGAAGCTGTTCCCTGGTGATGAGTTCCTTGCTCCAGACTGGATTCGACATGAGTCCATCAGTCTCCGTGTCAAGCCGAAGTGGGCCAACACTACTACTCGTGCTGAGGCGACGACAGCTAAGAGGGCTGTTGATGAGGAGGAGGCTGAGGCAGAGGATGCCGCTGAGGACCGTACTGCTGGGTATACCCATCGTTCCTCTGAGCCCTCGCGGGCCAAGAAGCTGAAGGACAAGACGAAGACTCTGTTCTGCATGCAGGCAAAGGGGCAGTACAAGACTCATGTTGCTTCCAAGGAGAGTCGCCGCCACGACAAGAAGATCATGAAGTTTTTTGGTGAGGCAGAATCCAGTGGGTCAGAGAGGCACATCACCCTAGAGGCAGAATGGACAGCGAAGCAAGGCTATAGGTGGACTGATTCTGAGGAGGACATCGAGGAGACCGTCCCCGCTGCCGAGTTTGACGAGGAGCGTTGGAGCGATTACTCTGCCTGAGCCACCCCTTGTGTGTAGGTGTCCTCTCTGCCTTTTTGGCGTCTCGATGCCAAAGGGGGAGAGAGTGTAGGATTTGCAAGTCATTTTATCATGTCGTTTCGTTTGCGTTTGTTTTGTTGAACCTCGGTTGCTTTGGTTTGGTTTGCGCTTGTGAGACTTATTCTTCATATGGTGTAAGACATATGCACTCTATCTTATCTTAGTGAGCTTATGATATATTGTGCTACTTATGTTATGCTCGTGTTTGCTATCTTGCTTAATGTTAGCCTTACTATTGCCAGATATGCCTTGTCTATAAAATATAGGGGGAGTTTTGATCCTAGTATGTGTGCCGTGCAGTCCAAAGCACCTATCTAGATTGCACACATCTAGGGGGAGCCCGTCTATATTTTAAAGAGGAGGGGTTTGCGTTTGCTCTTTATTATTTCCCTTTGTGCAAATCCCGTATTGTCATCAATCCACCAAAAAGGGGGAGATTGTAAGGGCATATTTATCCCTAAGGTGTTCTAGTGATTGATGACAATGCCTTTGTGGACTAATCGAGTGCCTTGAGTTTCTCAGACGTTTCATTGCTAGGGACAAGACGGTTTGGTGCCCCTCGAAGACTATTGCAGACGGCATTTTTCTACGTTTCTTTTCGGTGGATTTGAGACGTAGGAAAGCCGTACTATTAAGAGGGGGTCCGCGTCGGAAAGGTTCGGGTGGAATCATCACGTACACGTTTTCTTCCTCTGCACCTCCTTTCCCTTTGCCCTTGGAGCATCCTCCGTTTTCCTCATCTCTATGCAAAGAGAAGGATTCCTAAGTGTTGCTGTTCTGGGGCATGCGGTAGTACTGCTCCTCAGAGCGGTAGTACCGCAGGTCCCTGCGGTAGTACCGCAAGTCCTTGCGGTAGTACCGTAGGCGCCCGCGGTAGTACCGCTCCTACGAAGCTGTACTACCGTGACCTCAGACCAGACTCAGCCGCCCGTGCGGCTGTAGGGGCGGACGTTATTTTTTTACGTCCGCGCCCTACGCGGTAGTACCGCCCCATGCGTGCGGTAGTACCGCGAGTCCTGGTGTCGCACAACTACATGCGCGGAAGTAGGGGCAGATGTAATTTTTTTACATCCGCTCCCTGCGCGGTAGTACCGCACGCCATATGCAGTAGTATCGTGTCGGATTTTTGCATCGAGTGTTTTTCAGCGGAAGTTGGCACGGATGTATTTTTATTCATCCGCGTCCATCCCAGGCCAGTCCAGACCTGCCTTGCGGTAGTACCGCAAGGGGGAGCGGTAGTACCGCGCCAGCGGCAGTACCGCCCTCCGCCTCTGCGCGTCAGGCTTGTCCTCGCTTCTGCCGTGGCTACGGTAGTACCGTGGGCCGTCACGGTAGTACCGTGAGGCCTTGCGGTAGTACCGCTTGCCTGGTGCGATAGTACCGCAAGTCGCGGGCTGGTTAGGTGGATAACGGTTGGATTTAGTTCTCGACTATATAAGGGGTGTCTTCTTCCTCTAGTTGACCACCTCTTCCAACCCTAAGCTCCATTGTTGCTCCAAGCTCCATTTTCACCCGATCTCACTCCCTAGCCAATCAAACTTGTTGATTTGCTCGGGAGTGGTTGAGAAGGCCCCGATCTACACTTCCACCAAGAGAAATTTGATTCCCCCACTAATCCCTTGCGGACTTGTTACTCTTGGGTGTTTGAGCACCCTAGACGGTTGAGGTCACCGCGGAGCCATAGTTCATTGTGGTGAAGCTTCGTGGTGTCGTTGGGAGCCTCCAACTAAGTTGTGGAGATTGCCCCAACCTTGTTTGTAAAGGTTCGGTCGCCGCCTCCAAGGGCACCAATAGTGGAATCACGACATCTCGCATTGTGTGAGGGCGTAAGGAGAATACGGTGGCCCTAGTGGCTTCTTGGGGAGCATTGTGCCTCCACACCGCTCCAACGGAGACGTACTTCTCCTCAAAGGGAAGGAACTTCGGTAACACATCCTCGTCTCCACCGGCTCCACTCTTGGTTATCTCGTGCCTTTACTTGTGCAAGCTTATTTGTGTTATATCTCTTGCTTGCTTGTGTGCTTGTTGTTGTTGCATCATATAGGTTGCTCACCTAGTTGCATATCTAGACAACCTACTTTGATGCAAAGTTTAAATTGGTAAAAAAAGTTAAAAATTGTTAGTTGTCTATTCACCCCCCTCTAGTCAACTATATCGATCCTTTCACTAGGCAAAATGAGCTCGTGTGCGATCGACGAGCGATCAAATACGATTATACATATAGTTGTGTTAAAAAATATAATTATACAGGCCTAACCGTTTCCGTTCGTAAGTACATCCCACACAGTCGGTCCCAGACAAACGTTTCCGTTCGTATGTACATTCCACACAGTCAATCCAAGGTTCATATGTACATCCCACATAGTCTATCCAATAAGTACGTTTCCGTTTATATGTACATCCCACACAGTCAGTCCAGGAAATGGTTTCCGTTCGTATCTACATCACACACAATTTTCCCCATTAAATCGTTTGTGATAGCGTTGCCATTGCACACGATATTAACAATTTTAACGTTTGCGTTATTGAATGCATCACACACGACATAACGCAAACAGTTTTCAAGAGGAAGTCGTGTGCGATTGTTCATTGATCCAACACATTTTATTCCTATAAACTGTGTGCCTTGTCTGAGGTCATCGCCCACGATGTTTTCTCAATAACCGTTTGCATATAAAATATGATTAACATGCTAATTAGCCTATTATTAATAATCCATTTATTAATCTAATTGACATTTCATATTAAGCACACAATATATTTCATTTTTGTATTAAGGAAGCAAGATTTCATAATTGAAACATCAGAGTACAACATCATATAGCTTCAGCACTCAGCTACCCCATTACACAACTGCACCAGCACCAAGTTTCACATGCATCATCTATAACCTTTCGAAATTAGCATCATAGACGGTACATAGACAGATGAATCTCATTTGGAAAACTGTTGAAGCAGAAGGCGAATATTGAGCCTTCATTGATGTTGAAGGTCTTTGCAACTTTAGGCCAGTGCCTGTGGATGATTGACCGTCCATCCTTTGTCCTCTTCAGGAAGACTTCAATATTGAACCATGGGTGTTGTATGTATACCTTCCTCACCTCCTGACCATACAGGTGGTTTGAGAGGTAATCATCAGTGAATTGCTTTAGAAAGGCCCGAAAACAAGGATATGTGTAAATATTTTCTCTAGATTTGAAATGGCGTAAAGGAATAAAAAAGACAAGGTATAACAGTTAGTACCATCATGTAGTGAACTGATGTCTTCTTCATTGTGCAGACAAAGATCTTGTTGTTTTTTGTCGCTAATTTCTTTATCCTAACAATGTTTCTGAGTTTCTTGATTTGACTAATATTCATGGTCACTCATTTCCCCATATGCAAAAGGGTCGAACAGTGGGTCAAAACGTCTGACAGTAGGACCTACATGTGCAAGACCAAATTGTTAATAACCTAATATTTAAAAACAAGAAGTGGAAAGGTGTGTTATTAACTACAACTGGCCTAATATTTAAAAACAAGCAAACATCATAAAGTTTGACCTTATTTATATACATATAAGAATTGTCTGAAGTCAAACTTCATAAAGTTTGACCTTATTTATATGAAAAAATATAAACATCTACCATGCTAAAGTTATACAATATGAAAATTTAAGTCATGACACATGTACTGATATAGATTTGATATTGTGAATGTTGGTAGTTTTTTCTATGAAGTTGGTCAAACTTTACGAGGCTTGACTTTAGACAAATCTTATATGCGAACTAAAAAGGTTCGGAGGGAGTACAACATGCTTAACAGCAACCAAATATAGTCATTCATAGAGCTATTGTTAAAATTGGTGTTGGTGAAATTGAATTGTACAGTTCATACTAGCACATATAGAACAGCACATTGTGAATAGCTGAAATAAACAAGGCATACTACGAACAACCAAAGATGGCAGTTGAATCTGGAGATATGCTAACTACAAACAACTGAACAACCAAAAACCATAGAAATAAACAAGGCGTAATGCAAACAACCAAATATAGCAATAAATACTGGACATGTTCTCACTACAAAAGGGGTTCAAGAAAACAAATCACGTGATTCCCTCGGTGAAGAGGGACGGCAAAACAAATCATGGGTTTCCTCACTTGTCACAGATTGGCTCCTCCTCGTGGTCGGCGTCGATGAGTTCTGACTTGGCAGCCGAGGATCCCCAGCCAGCGTTGCAGAACGTGTTCTTCAGAAATGACAAAAGGGGCTACATGGTGATGAAGGATGGCAAATTGTTCATAACGAGCTGCACGAGATCAGCGGCAGGGCCATCGATGAGATCGACGACCGTCGAACCCGAAGGGTTGGGGGTGGGCAACTTAACCTGTGACATAGCCCGCGTGAAGCCGTCATTGTCGATGACCTCGATGTCGTAGCCGGCATCCGCGACATGCCAGCATACTCTAGCCCACTGATTGAAAGGCTTCATCCAATCATCATTGTCAGCTTCCTCGGCGGCCACCTCGCCGACGTCGGGCGAAGAGGCTGCATTAAAGCTCTTTTGGCCATTCGCTCCTCGAGCTCCCCGGGAAGCGTACCCGGGCTTAGGCTGCGACGCTCTGGAGTGGGGGAGGGGGTAGGGATGGGGATATGTGGAAAGGGGGCATTTCGCAGGCATCATCTAGGAAACTTAGGGCGGCGAGGGTATGTATATTGGTGGGTAACTTGCACGGGGAGACCGGCAGAGGTTGACGATGGAGGTAGTGACCTAGCTAGGTTTCGAGCGAGGTAGGGGGTGTGTATGTGTGTGAGCGGGGGATTTGGGGTGAGCGAGGGATTTGGGGTGTGTGTGTGGAGGGGGGCCAAGGTGGTGTTTGAGGAAATACCGCGGGTACTGAAAATTTTACTAGGCGGGAGTAAAATGGCGGGGCTACCGAAAATTTGGATCAAGGGATTGAAGCAGAGCGAGGCGGGAGTAACGAACATCACACACGGTTAAAACATAATAATCGTGTGCTATCAAATAGAAAAACACTCTAGCCGAGCAGATATTTTTGAGATTGCGAGGGATGCATGTGCGAGTAAAATGCCAGGGCTTCTGAAAATTTGGATCTACTGATTGAAGCAGAGCGGGAGTAACAGACATCGCACACGTTCCACACATACTAATCGTGTGCTATCAAACAGAAAAACCATCTAGGCGGGTAGATATTTTCAAGATTGCGAGGGAGTAGATATTTTTGAGAGGGGGAGGGAAACCTCATGGAGCCCAATCTACTGTGATCATTTGGGTGACAGGGGCAGGGGCACGACAAACTGGTAGTCCTAGGGAACCGGTTCTGTTGCGTACCCGATCACAGACGGTTGCTGCGTCCGACTTGTCTGTTGTTTATAAATTTTGCAAAAAAACGCGGGAAAGGGTCAGAACACGAACATACTTGCATGTGGATGAAATATATGTATGAAAAGGGTGGTTTGATGTTCAAATACCCAATGCACAACTTTGATGTGGCACCTGTTGCACAAAGCGCACGTTATTATTGCTAGCCCCCCCAGACATACACACATAGTTCGTGTTGGCGGGAGGGGAATCCTAGCTATGAGCGCATGCCCCCAAATAGCTAGGTCTGACATCTCACCCTACCGTAACACAAAACCGAAAGGAGTACATCATGGTCAACCCCCCCTTTTGCTTCTAATCAAATGTGGACTGTGTGCGGGCCCACAGATGTGTTCTTCTGGCGTGAGATGGGTGATACCACATACGAACCACACCTGTGGGTGGCCCGATATGTGTGTGCATGCGCATGTATGTGTGTGTGTGTAAATGATGTGGTATGATATTTAAATAACCAAATCACAAATTTGATATGGCACATGTGCATCACAAATGAACCGGACATCCCCGACCCCATGGAGGTTCAACTAGTGAGAAGTAGCTAGTACTGTACCCCCACACACACTTTGAGTCGGTGGGAGGGGGCATCTCACCAAGGCGTATTGTAACATTGACCAAGAAGAATCACCACCTTGGTTGTATAACCTCTCTCGTTGTTGGGTCAAAGTCATGCATGGACATCCACACGCGGCCCCACAAATAGGCTAGCTAGCTTGTCGCCGATAACCACGCGAGGGAGTGCCTGAAGACAACCACTGCATGCATGTGGCCCAAACATATGTATGAAGTGTCATGTGGTGTTTCAATATACCCAATGCACAACTTTGATGTGGCACCGTGCTTTTGGAACCGGAAAGTCCCCACACGAAGCGAGGGTTCACGACACGTATATTGTATATACATATATACGGATTCATGTGTATGCAAGCCCTCGAACTTAGGTCTCGAATCTCACCATGATCGACGTACGACTGTACGGTAACACAAACCAAGAGAAGAAGAATCCACCCTGGTAACCTCTCACGTTGTTGGTCGAAGTGATGGACGTTGATACATCTCCATCGTATATACTTTTCCTAACGCTTTTGCTCTTCTTTTGAACACTAATTTGCATGATTCGAATGAAACTAACCCAGACTGGTGCTGTTTTCAGCTACCATGGTGTTGTTTTTGTGTAGAAATAAAAGTTCTTAGAATGGAACAAAACTTTTTGGAGAATTATTTTGTAATAAAAGAAAAATACTGGAGCCAAGAACCACCGGAGGGCCCCCCCTGGTTGAGCACAACCCACCAGGGCGCGCCATCCCCTCCAGGCACGCCTAGGTGGTTGTGCCCACCTGGTGGCCCCGCAGACCCTAATTTCAACTCCTTAAATACCTATTTTCGGAGGAAAAAAATCAAGGAGGAAGTTTCATCGCGTTTCACGATATGGAGCCACCGCCACCTCCTGTTCTTCATCGGAAGGCCAGATCTGGAGTCCGTTCAGGGCTCCGGAGAGGGGGATCTTCGATCTTCGTCATCACCAGCCCTCCTACATCGCCAATTCCATGATGCTCCCCACCGGGAGTGAGTAATTCCTTCCTAGGATCGCTGGTCGGTGAGGAGTTGGATGAGATTCATCATGTAACCGAGTTAGTTTTGTTAGGGCTTGATCCCTAGTATCCACTATGTTCCGAGATTGATGTTGTTATGACTTTGCCATGCTTAATGCTTGTCACTTTGGGCCCGGGTGCCATGATTTCAGATCTGAGCCATTTATGTTTTCACCATTATATCTATGTTCTAGATCCGATCTTGCAAGTCATATTCACCTACTACGTGTTATGATCTATAAACCCTAGTGTGACAGTAATTGGGGTACTTTCCGGTGATGACCGTAGTTTGAGGAGTTCATGTATCCACTATGTGTTAATGCTTTGTTCCAGTTCTCTATTAAAAGGAGGCCGTAATATCCCTTAGTTTCCTTATGGACCCCACTGCCACGGGAGGGTAGGACAAAATATGTCATACAAGTTCTTTCCATAAGCACGTATGACTATTTACGAAATACATGCCTACATTATATCTATGAACTGGAGCTAGTTTTGTATCGCACTAGGTTATGATTGTTATATGATGAATATCATGCAACGAATCCACCGATCCAATGCCTATTTCCTACATATTGTTCTTGCTAAGTTACTACTGTTTCTATTACTGTTACACTTGCTACAAAACCATTGCTATCACGGTTACCGTTACTGCTACTGTTACCATTGCTATCAAAACTACCATATTACTGTGCTACTGATCACTATGCGACAGATATTTAATCTCCAGGTGTGGTTGAATTGACAACTCAACTACTAATACTTACAAATATTCTTTGTCTCCCCCTGTGTCGAATCTATAAATTTGGGTTGAATACTCTACCCTCAAAAATTGTTGCTATCCCTATACTTGTGGGTTATCAAGAGCTTTTTCTGGCGCCGTTGCCGAGAAGCATAGCTATATTTGTTGTCACTTGGGATTATTATATATTTATCACTATGAAGAATCTGAAGGATACTAAAACCAAGATAGTTCCCTCTAGGACAAGGGGAGGTAAGGAATTGCCATCACACTGTACACTTGATCCACCTTCTGTTCTGAGTAGACTTGCAACACCACCACATGTTATTAATCCTGATATGTTGCAAGTTATTGATGATGTTGCTTCTGCTATGAATGATACTCATGATGATGCTAGTACCTTGCTTGATGATAATGTGCCACTAGGTGAATTTCTTGATGAACAACTTGCTAGAGCTAAAGAAATTGAGAATGTTGAAACTGATGAAGTACTTGAAACTGAAAATCTTGAAACACCTATTAGACCTAGCTCTCCTAGATATGAAATGCCTAAGATACCTAAAGGTTATGTTAGAGATGATCTTGCTTGCAATGATAGAGATGATCTTAATAAATTACTATGCAAACTAAAAGAAAAATCTTTGAAAGCTAGAATGAAATGGGATCCTAAGTTTGCTACTTCACCTATCTTTGTTACCGATAAGGATTATGAATTATCTGTCGACCCAGAGTTAATTACTTTGGTTGAATCTGATCCTTTCCATGGTTATGAAACTGAAATTGTTGTGGCACACCTTAATAAATTAAATGATATAGCCACCCTATTTGCTCATGATGAGAAAATTTGCTACAATTATAATCTCAAGTTATTTTCGTTCTCATTAAAGGGTGATGCTAAGATATGGTAAAATACTCTTGCTCCTGGTTGTGTGCATAGTCCTGAGGATATGAATTATTACTTCTCTGGAAAATACTTTCCTCCTCATAAGACACCAGGGAGCGCCAGAGGACCCTGGCGCGCCCTGATGGATTCTGGGGCCCACGGGGGTCTCCTCCACCGCCTCTCAGCTCTATAAATACCCGAATATTCCAGAAACCCTAGGGGAGTTGACGAAACACAATTCCAGCCGCTGCAAGTTCCAGAACAATGAGATCTAATCTAGAGCCCTATTCCGGCACCTTGCCGGAGGGGAACACGATCATGGAGGGGTTCATCATCCTCATTGGTGCTCCTCCGATGATGCGTGAGTAGTTCACCATAGACCTATGGGTCTGTAGGCAGTAGCTAGATGGCTTCTTCTCTCTTTTTGATTTTCAATACAATGGTCTCTTGGAGATCTATTTGATGTAATGACTTTTTGTGGTGTGTTTGTTGGGATCCGATGAAGTTCGAGTTTGTGATCAGATTTTTATCCATGAATATTATTTGAGTCTTCTTTGATCTCTTATATGCATGATTATTTATAGCCTCGTATTTCTTCTCTGAATCTTTGGTTTTGTTAGGCCAACTAGATTGATTTTTCTTGCAATGGGAAGAGGTGCTTTGTGATGGGTTCGATCTTGCGGTGTCCTCACCCAGTGACAGAAGGGGTAGCGAGGCACACATGTATCGTTGCTATTAAGGATAAAAGGATGGGGTCTATTCCTACATGAATAGATCTTGTCTACATCATGTCACCGTTCTTATTGCATTACTCCATTTATCCATGAACTTAATACACTAGATGCATGTTGGATAGCGGTCGATGTGTGGAGTAATAGTAGTAGATGCAGAATCATTTCAGTCTACTAATCTTGGACGTGATGTCTATATATTTATCATTGCATTGGATATCGTCATAATTATTTGTTCTTCTATCAATTGCCCAACAATAATTTGTTTACCCACCGTGTGCTATTTTCTCGAGAGAAGCCACTAGTGAAATCTACGGCCCCCGGGTCTATCTTTTATCATATTTGCTTTCTGGTCTATCTTTTGCCATATTTGTTTTCAGATCTATATTTCCAAAAACCCAAAAATATCTTGCTACACTTGTTCTCTACCTATTTTATTTCACGTTTTATCAAGATCTATTTATCCAAATTCATAAAAAATAATCTATCTTTTTACCGAGGAGGGATTGACAACCCCTCTTAAGCATCGGGTTGAAGTATTTGTTCTTTGTGTGCAGGTACCGTTTACATAGTGTTGCCTCCACATCACCTCGAATGCCCGTCCGATTTATGTGCATTGCTGGCGCCGCCCAAGGCTGTTAGTTGAGGTGTTTCACGATATTGTCATTGAGAATGTGCCTTTCCTCGAGAGATTGTATGTACTTGATAAATTAGGTCCAGCAAGAATCAAGTTCATTCACGCACCGAAATTACAATGTTGGGCTATTTGTGTGCTGAATTCAATGAACTTGTTACTGGATCATTATCCGTTCAGGTACAACAGTGTTCTTTTTCTCCTTCTTGTACATCATTGGACATCACATTTTATGTAATTTTTGTTGATCTATATGTTCGCCTGTCATCCATAAAATAATTCCCACAAGCTTGACCCGGCCTCTGCACGTAGTGAAGATCTTGGCACTACAATCTGTTGGCCCCGATCTGGATGAAGTTGTTAGATTCCTTAGATGCTTTCCTTGCATGGAGAAGCTATACATCGAGGTGATGCTCCTTTCCTGTTAATTGTTAACCACAACAGAGCTCAATTTGTTGTTACTTTTACCCATGATTACAAAGACAAAGGTAGAATGATTTCTAAGGGAAATTTGGAGGATTTCAATACTTTTTTGAGATGTTAATCATGAAAGATTGAAGGTGGCATTTCACTCTTTTCATGTATTTTAGAAATCCTGCAAATCAAAGAGGCCCGAAGTGTTCAAATCTGCAACTAGGCACTAATATGTCGTCTTCGTTCACAGATACTAGCAGGCCCGAAAGTAGAAAATGTTGGGGAATATAATAATCCATTGAATGCCTTGATCTTCATCTCACAAAAAATACTTTTAACGAGTACCGAGGCACCACACCAGGAATTAAATTCGCCAGGTTCTTTGTTGAGAAAGCAAGGTTGCTCAAGGTAATGAGGTTTGCCCTATATTTACTGCACAGAAGTGAATGGATTGCTAAAGAGCGCATGCGTCTACAGCTGAATGGAAAAGGCTCCGGAGAAGCTGAATTTCAGTTGGTAACTTCATATGACAGATTATTCGGAAGTCACTATATCAAGCCGCTATATGACTTCTCGGTGGCTGATCCTTTCGCAGAAATAATGCATGAAAAAGATTCTGAAGAAGATGAATTTTATTTGTCAGAATAGTTTGAAGCTTGTAATCTTTGAATTTGGGCCTTGTAATGCTGGAATTTGAACCTTGCAATATTTATGGTATTTGTTATATAACGCAATTGGATGTTTAATTTGGTTTTGCAATCATGTCCTGTTATAAGTACATTTATGCTATTTGTAATTGGAGTATGTTGTTCTTCTGTAGACAGAGCATAGATGTTGTGCAAACAGAGCATATCACATCACATGCGGACCACTGTAGGGAACTCGTCGGTGATGAATTCATCAATCACAGACGGTTGTATACCAACAAGCATTTGGCCACAACACACATGGCTTATTCCATCACAAACAGCTCGGATGGATCAACTGTATTCCATGTATTGCACACACAACTCTTGTCTGAATCGTACTTGATCTCTCCGCCATCGCTCACACAGTTCATCTTTTTTGCCACATATCACTGTGCAAACGTCATGTGTCTAGTAGCCTCCTATGTAATTGGATGTTTAATTTGGTTATGCAACCATGTCCTTATAAGTGTGTGTATATATATGTTGTTGTTCTATGTGCAATCACATCGCACAACACACACGTCTTATTAGCAGCAATCGTCTATGTTATTATCGGTCTTCGCACACATTTCTGATTAAAGACCTGTTTGCCGCGTATCACACACATCTTGTGAACTATTTCTCTTCTCTTGGCTCAACACAAACAGTTCATCCAAGTGAACTGTTTTCCCTCTATCGCACACACCTTGATCTTGCTGACCGTTTCTTTTGTGTTGCCTAATCACAAATAGTTCATCAGAGTGAACTGTATGTCGTATATCGCACACACCTTCATCTGGCTGCCCGTTTCCATTGTTCCGCCTCATCACGAACAGTTTATCTGAGGGAATTGTATGCCGTATATCGCACACACCTTGATCTGGCTGCCCGTTTCTGTTGTTCTATCTCATCGCAAACAGTTCGTATGGATCAAACATATGCCCCGCATTGCACATGCAACTAAAATCTGAACCGTGTTTGATGTATCTGCCATCGCAAACGTTTTGCATCTCTTTTGATGGTTTTTTACATCACCATTTACGATTAATGCATCACACACAGTTTCTTCGAATGGTCTCTGATTGTAGTGCCGCGTTAGCAGCATCCTGCAGTAGTGGTTGTTGAGCTCTATACTATAAAACTGAGAAAGACCCAAGGTTTTTCATAGGTCATGCATGTTTACTAAAATTTTTGATTTATGGAAAATGTCCATCAATATGTGAGTTGTTTGCTTGCTCAACCTCACGTTGGGATCATTCCTATAGTTTACAAATAGAGAGAAGCTGGATTGTGCCTTACTAGACCTAGATGGACCAATAAAATGATTGGAAAGGTTGTTTCCAAGCTAGATAGATTCATTGCTAGCATAAGAGTGCCATCTACTCCATATCTTTCTATTTTGTCCCATTTTATGCAAATTCTGCATCATGTTCTAATACTATTTTTTTACAATTTTTATAGGGGGAAGAACAAGTTTGTGTGAGATTGCAGAGGATCCGGCGGTACAGGTTGAACCCATGGATGTTCCTAGCTCATAATATTTACTATGAATTCTACACAAGTTCATGATTTTGTTAACCTCATTAGAGCTTTCATGGCATGTCATTCCTTTTTTAGATGATGACCTATTATTCTTTTATACATGGAGACCTACCATTCTTCTACTTTGGAAGTGCGTCTATTATATGCGCCACAGATTAAATTGTTATCAGCATAGTTTGATGTAGTTCCCCCCATGAAATAATTTTTGTGAGACATTATTGTTGCTTGAGATCATGTGCTCTACTGTAGGTATGCCATGGGAAGGGATGAAGGACTAAGAGAATTGGAATGGCTCAGAAACTTCCTCAAGAACCTTAATCCAGTCACATATAGAGTTTACTTTTTATTTCTATTTTAGGGGTACCCTCTATCCCTATGTAATTTTGTACAACCCTCCCCTTTCCCTATTCTTATTAATGAAGGTTACACAGTAGGGTTTCCCCTACTGTTTGCCGATCAAATAAATTAAAGAAACATCACTAAAAAGTCTTATTTTTACTTCATTTAATTTCGTTAGTCCTGTGTTGAAATGGTTGGAGATTAAAGTCCATGCTCTGTTCGTACACAGCGGAGGCAACCATGGAAGAGCCATCGAGGGGCATTCAAATAAATTGAGACATTGCATTGTAAGCACACAGTGGAGGCAACAATCACAGAGTCATCGAGGGACATCTAGATAAAGAGAGACACCGCATTGTATATATATGGTCACAATATATAACCAGGTTTTGCATATGATGCGCGATATATTCCATGTTGTACATTCATACATCTTCCATCTGAAATTTTCATACTAACTATATATAGTGCTCGTGCAGGATGGTTTAGTTGAGAACGAAAATTTTATTATACTTGAAGTACCATGCGAATGATGCGTAAGGAAATAGTCTTCACATTGTACAGGAATATCTCAAGCCCATCAAGTAAATCTTAGTTTGTAAATGATAATAACCATTGATTTCTTTGTGTACATCCTCCAATTACATGTGAAATTTGAATAGTGAGTTATACATATTTATTACTTGGACGACCTACTACAGCGTCCACCTGCCTGAGCTATATGCATTATATTTATTTGTGCAATCATGAAAGACAAAGACGAAGGCCCGTTGCAACACATGGGCGTTCTACTAGTATATAAAATAATGATCATCCACAACCCAATACAAACACAAACCATCTTAACACACACACACACACATCCAAGACTGGATACACAGAAGCTGTGTGCAGCAACACCACCCCTACCACTACAAGAGCTATCAGGATCCTCCACCATGAACACGCCACCAGGAGGAGACGAAGTCGCATATGATGAACCGTGAACTCCAAGGCGGCTCCTTCATGAAGGTCATAGCACCAGAGCGCCGCCACCGCCCGATCCGAGGATCAAGGTTTCCTAGGAGCTACACGATGGGCGGTGAGAGCCGCGGCGACTGATACGTCTCCAATGTATATATAATTTTTTATTTTTCCATGCTATTATAGTATCAATCTTAAATGTTTGTCATGCAATTATATATTATTTTTTGGTACTAACCTATTAACCTAGTGCCCAGTGCCAGTTGCTATTTATTTTGCATCTTTTTGTCCAAACGCTACGAAACTTTTTGACAGTTTTTTCGAGACCAGAAGGGACCCTAGAAGCTTCGGAGAAGACATGAAGAGTCCAGAGGGAGCGACAAGCCTGCCAGGCGTGACCCCAGGGGCGCACCCCCGGCTTATGGGCCCTCGTGACACCTCTTGACCTGATTACACCTCTATAAATTCCCAAATATCCCCGATACATCAGAGAGCCACCCAAAATACTTCTTCGCCGCCGCAAGTTTATGTTATTCGGAGATACCATCTGGAGACCTTTTCCGGTACTCTGTCGGAGGGGAAATCGATCACAGAGGGCCTCTACGTCAACTTTGCTGCCCTTCTGATGATGTGTGAGTAGTTTACCATAGACCTAGGGGTCCATAAGTAGTAGCTAGATAGCTTTTTATATCTCTTTGATCTTCAACACAATCTTCTCCTTGATGTTCTTGGAGATTTGTTTGATGCAATCCTTTTTTGCGGTGTGTTTGTTGGGATCTGATGAATTGTGGGTTTATGATCAGATTATTCATGAATATTATTTGAGTCTTCTCTGAACTCTTTTATGCATGATTGTTATAGCTTTGTATTTCTCCCCAATCTATTTGTTTGATTTGGCCAATTAGATTGATTTATCTTGCAATGGGAGAGGTGATTTGTGATGGGTTAGATCTTGCGTTGCTCAATCCTAGTGACATAAAGGGACATGACACGTACTTGTATCATTGCCATTCAGGATAAAAAGATGGGGTTTATTCATATTAATTGGGTTACTTTTTCTATGTCATGTCATCTTGCTTAAGGCGTGCAACAACCCTAGTGTCATGCTACAGTGATCTCATGTTAATGATGCCATGTCACCATGTTTGCTAAGCCAAATTGCCATTCAATAAAAATCAAAGTAAAATTGCAAGTGAAATTTAAATTTTCACAAACATCATTGCAAATAGTTCATCACTTAGCAAATATTCCATAACAACTATTTATTAGGGAAAACAACATCACTTATTTGCTTAAATGGGCTATAGTAATTAAAACAGTGCCAAATCATCATATTTAAATGCTTTTCCATTTATAAAAAGTTATATTTGGTTTTATGCCCCTAGTTGTGTCCCACTCGACAGGATTGCCCCTAATTTTCAAAAGCCAGCGGTTCTGTCCAACCCACTTTGGTCGTCTTGTGGTTTTGCCCTTTGACCGTTCGACCGTCACTTTGACAACTTCATAACTAATTCATACTAAATCAGAAAAATGAAAATAAGATACCAAAATGTTTGGGAAAACATCACCTACATGTCAATGTCATTTGCATTCATGACAAAAGTGTTGGAAAGTGCCCATCCGAGTTTTAGCTCTTATCATACCACCATGAACAGTAAAATCTAAAAGAATTCAAAGAAAAACAAAAATAATTTTGGTGGCAAAGAATGACAAATGTTTTAAGTGCTCGCCAAGTTTTATCAGGGAATGACATTCGTGGAAGTCGTGGCAAAAAAGAACAATCAACACTCCAAAATAGATTATTATTTTCGCCATGACTTCCACGAATGTCATTCCCTGATAAAACTTGGCGAGCACTTAAAACATTTGTCATTCTTTGCCACCAAATTTATTTTTGAATTTTTTTAGATTTTACTGTTCATGGTGGTATGATAAGAGATAAAACTCGGATGGGCACTTTCCAACACTTTTGTCATGAATGCAAATGGCATTGACATGTAGGTGATGTTTTCCCAAACATTTTGGTATCTAATTTGCATTTTTCTGATTTAGTATAAATTAGTTATGAAGTTTTCAAAGTGACGGTCAAACGGTCAAATGACAAAAGCACAAGACGACCAAAGTGGGTTGGACAGAACCACTGGCTTTTGAAAATTAGGGGCACTCCTGTCGAGTGGGACACAACTAGGGGCATAAAACCAATTATCCCTTATATAAAGATTCAAACAACACTAGTACGCGTCGGGCCTAAACAAACGGTTTTTAACCCCTTTCCGTGAGGGCATTTGGAGCCGTCGCCAAGTGAGTGTGTGTGATAGGGTGTCCTTCCCACACGACCCAGAAATCATCGGGGATAGGCCCTCCTAGGACCCAGGCTGGGGCCGTGTGCGATCGGGCGAGGCATCGAAACCAATCATTTCCATAGGTATGTACATCCCACACGGTAATCCGAAAATCATTTCCGTAGGTATGTACATCCCACACGGTGAATCCTAGAAAAACATTTCCGTTTGTATGTATATCACACACAGTCAATCCAAGGAATACTTTTCCGTTCTTATGTACGTCCCACACAGTCAATCCAGGGAAAACGTTTCCGTTCGGATGTACATCCCACACAGTTTTATGTATACGCTCGTGTGTGAAAGGTGTAACTATCACACACGCTCTGCCTTGGTTAACTATTTGCTTTCATTAACTACATCACACACGATTTGATGTAGAAAACTGTGTGGCATTGGGCTATCCATCACAAGCGCTTTTACTACTAGAACCGTTTGCAAAGGTCCATGACGCATTTAGCAGGTTTACTAGTTTACAATTAATAATTCTAGTATTACACAAATTCACATTTCATATCGAACAACTGTTTGCCAATTTCATACCAGGCACATAAATATATTATAACATCACACTACGGTAGCTACATGAAAATAGCACAGTACAACATATAGGTAGTTCAACTTCATAAGAACAATATATTCATTTCCCTAATCGAGATCATCCAGGCTCGTCTTATCCACCCCTGCTTTCAGTTTAGTAAGAACCCGTTTTGCATGGGCCAACTGGGAAAGTGCCTCCTCCTTCGCCAACACCATCTTAGCAAAGTCTGATTTAAAAAATCTGAGCTCATTCTCCACCTTCAACTTTTTATCCCGCATCTTGAAATATGCTTCAGCGTTGACAACAGTTTCTCTAAGCCTATGTGTGTTCTCTTCCTCATACATGCTCCAGAGCTTCGCTAGGCACATCTTAAAAGACTGTGGCCACTCTTGATCAACCCACTCCAAGTAAGAACACTTCCGTTCATCCTATAATATTTAAAACTAGATCAGTAACAATTGTAGGGGAGATGGGTTTATAGCAACATAGAAAATCACCAATGCTTATTTTGAAAAACTGAAGAAACATGTTAATTAGGACATATCTTCTCAAAAAGATCAATGTGCAAATGAAATAATTGGTACTGAGACAACAACCAAATTCTAGAACATCAGAAGCTATAATTAACTACAACGACGCTACAAGTTCTTACTCATGTACAATAAATAACAAGTTGGACATTTTATGAGGAAGGTAAATATAACTGCAACTGGAGACAATAAATAACAGTGTTTGGATGATAACAAATTGATACTAACAGGTGTGTACATGCACAAATTTAGTAACATAGAACTAATAGCACTAAGGCCGTCCATTATGTATGCCAAAACTGGGGTAAAGACAATTGTTGCTACATCTCGCACTGGTGCCCTGCACTAGCGAGCTGATGCAGCGGAAAAAAAATCAGGGAACCGGACTCCGGAGCACGTAGTTGCTCCAATGCCCAGTTCCTTCGTGCCATAAAGATTTAGTATTTTACTGCTTGGCTGCTTGGATGGGTGGACCAAAGTTGGCTGCACAAACTGCTGAAGCGGTGCCAAATAATTTTCTAATGGCACCGGTGATGAGATGGCAACAATTTAAGATACTAGGTACAAACTGTGACACTGTCTTAGGATGCGTTTGGTTGAAGGTGTGGTATGAATGGGTTGGGACCGTGACAGTGTCTGAATCACATCTAACAAATGATTAGTAACAATGAAAGAGGGTCTAACCTTCTCTGCACATGCCAGAAACTTCCTCCCATTGTCCACAGAATCAAACGCAACTAGCTTCACGCATGGAGATTGATGGTGACAACGAGCCGATAGATCTTCAGCCACCGCGCTGCATTCGTTGCCACTGATGGTCCTAGGGAACTACAAGAGGAAGAAATGACTCAAATCGACTGCTGGGTAAAAATCCTTCATTCCAAGTCATAGCCCGAGAGAGAGAAGAGAGGCATACCCGGGTGGTGAAGGAGTAGTCGCCGGAGGAGGAACCGCTGGAGAGGTCTTTGAAGGCGACCATGGCGACCCCGGCGGTAGGATGCGAGACGGCGAGAGCGAGGAAGCGGCTATAGCTTAGCAAGGAAGGAAGAAAGGAGGAAACAGGGGAAATGTGACTTGTGGTCGGGGAGAAAAGAGGGTGGGGAAGGGGGAAGGGGGTAGATATTTTGGCGGTAGGCCAAAATTTTGGAAATGTGGAGGAAAACTTTGCGCGTGGTGCCGCCGGACCATTCACTTTGAACGATTGTGTGCATCACAAACGATTCTTCTGCTTTACGTGCATGGGATGAGTTTGTTAATTCAAATTTTGGTGGAAATTTCCCCGGGTACGTCATTGCATAATTTAACATCGCTTGCTAATTTGATCACACAAAAGAGCGTACATAAGACAAACCACACTTACTGAATCGGGCAATTTTAGTAATTAAACAGAGCCAGTTGACATAAACATTGCTCTAACAAAAGACCAGCATTAAAAAGAAAGCCTAAGTACACATAATTTTAACAAATCCATCGCCGCTCCGGCCTATGCATCGCCGGTGTGAGATGAGACGTCAATGACTTGTCCTGGCGACATGCCGCCGTTGGTGGACTCTGCGCCCCCCTGCTGAAGTCGACCGCGTCCTCGTCCTCGTCCTCGGCGCTGCCCTCAAGGTTGTAGTACTCGTAGTAGTGGCTGCGCCAGAGCTCGCGTTGGTACTCCACCGCCGATTCCTCGACGGACAGACTCTTCTCTACCTCGACCTCGGCCACACGCAACTCCTCCTCCCGGCGCTCCTCGATCTCCGCCGCCTCGTGCATCTCCAGCTCCCGCTCGGCGACCTCATGAGGAAGCAGGTGCTCCATGGCCACCGCCGCCTTTTCAGACGTGGGTTGCATGCTGGAGTCCGAGGTGGCCTGGAATACCTTGGCATGTGCATCCTCGATCTTGGCGTGGATGGCCTCGACCCGGGCCAGGGCGTTATCAGCGGCACAGACGGAAGCTCGAGCGCTCTCGGCGTTTGCAGCCGCCATCACAGCAGCAGCTGCAGCCGTCTCGGCTGCTGCAGCTGCCCTGTCGGCTGCCGCAGACGCCCTCTCGGCGGAAGCGGCCACGCTCAATGCGGATGCGGCGGCAGTCTCGGCATAGGCGGCCGCGCTCTCGACGCAGGCGGCAGCGCTCGGGGGGGGGACGCGGCCATCGTACGGGCCTTCACGAAGCGTTTCCACGGCGTCATCTTTGCAAGAAGGGGGTGCGGGAATGGGGATCGGGATTCGTGAATTCGGAGGTTGCTGGCACTAGAGCAGACGAGCCGGCGAAGCTTACGGAGGGAGACTTAAATAGACCCAAATATTTTCATCGCAAACGGTTCCTAGAAAACAAATGTGTGTTATGTTGTAGATATTTTTTATTAGCTGTGCAAGACGAAGTTGGAGTAAAGTGCCAACGGATGGTGTTTTAAATGAACGAGAAATTTTGTAGTACTAATACAACTGTGATGTCAAATTTTGGAAAATTTCAGGGGTCATTTGACCTTTTAAGACATTTAAGTGATTTTTTAGCCATTTAATGACCGTAATTGAAATTTGAACTACATGTACATGCAACAACTAACATAACAGTTTGAAAACTCATATTTCGTGTACTTGTGTGCGATTTAATTCCATGTGCAGTAAATTGGAAGGAATTTTCAAACATATTGGTCTAACGACTATGACACAATTAAGCATGGAGTGACATGGCATTTTAATTCCAAAAAGTACAAAAAATCAGAAACACCTGAAACCTTGGTTGATGTAATGTCATGCCACCAAGATGATGTGGTAAAAAAATTGGCATGTTTGACGAAAGTTTGGACACACACCCCTCACAAACCGGAGCAACTCACTAGAAGGCTCGTGGTTCCGAGAGGGAACAATGCATGTTTGATGACGAACGGGAGATAACTTCCTCTTAGTGCCTTCATTTTTTTCTATGTCTAACGTGCACTACTACAACTGTAATGTGAATTTTTTGAAAAATTCTAGGGGTCATTTGACCTTTTAAAGAGATTTAAGTGATTTTCTAGCCATTTAATGACCGTAATTCAAATTTGAACTACATCTACATGCAACGCCTAACCAAAACGGTTTGAAAAATCATATTAGTGTACTTGTGTGTGAGTTAATTCCATTTGTAGTAAACTAGAAGGAATTTTCAAACATATTTTTCTCACGACATGGACACATGCATGCATACGTATGCATGAAGTGACATGGCATTTTAATTCCAAAAAACAAATCAGAAACACATGAATCCTTGGTTGATGTAATGTCATGCCACCAAGATGATGTGGTAAAGAAATTGGCATGTTTGACGAAAGTTCGGACACACACCCCTCACAAACCGGAGCAACTCGCTAGAAGGTTCGTGGTTCCGAGAGGGAACAATGCATGTTTGATGACGAACGGGAGATAGCTTCCTCTTACGACCTTCAAATTTTTTCTACGTCTAATGTGCACTACTACAATTGTAATGTGAAATTTTGGAAAATTCTAGGGGTCATTTGACCTTTTAAAGACATTTAAGTGATTTTCTAACCATTTAATGACCGTAATTCAAATTTGAACTACATCTACATGCAACGCCTAACCAAAATGGTTTGAAAAATCATATCTGTGTACTTGTGTGCGAGTTAACACTACTGCAGGATGCTGCTAACGCGACACTACGATTAGAGACCCTTCGAGAAACTGTGTGTGATGCAATAATCGCAAACGGTGCTGTATGAAAACCGTCAGAAATGATGCAAAACGTTTGTGATGGAGGATGCATCAAACACAGTTCATATTTTAGTTGCGTGTGCGATTAAGGCCACACAGTTAACCCGTTCGAACTGTTTGCGATGAGGCAGAACAACAGAAACGGCAGCCATATCAATGTGTGTGTGATATACGGCATACAGGCCGCTCCGATGAACCGTTTGCTATTAGGGAGTGTAACATAAACGATTAGCCAAATCAAGGTGTGTTTGATATAGGGCATACGGTTCACTCGGACGAACTATTTTCGATTAGCGAACGCAACAGAAACAGTTCAACTTAACAAGATGTGTGTGATACGTGGCAAACAGCCGAATCGGATGAACTGTTTGAGATGAGAAATTACAACACAGACGGTTAATACAGTTAGTTCGTGTGTGATTCTGTGTGTACAAAAAACTTTGAAATATACAAACTAGTTGCTTGCGGTGGCTAGGAATATCGCACACGACGCGTCTGCGAGTACTCGTGTGCGATGATTAGTAAGTTACACATACGTTTTCTTATGTTAACACTTGTGTGATAAATAACACGTGGCACCGGATACGGTATTCGGGTTGTGTGTGTGCTGCACTTAGTCTTCCCGCGCTCTAGCGAATGCTTCCCGCGCTCCACATGGATGTATTGTAAAATCCACGCCTATTCCCTCACCGGTTTCCCGTCACCAGCTAACGTCTTGCTGCATATAACCCAGGCGGCAACGCACCGCCGCGACACTCTGCGAAGATCTAGTCCTCACACATCTACCATTAGTTATTCCAAGCATGCCAGGCAAAGACCAAAGCTTCGACGTCGACGCCTACCTGCGTTATATCTTCGGCGAGGAGAACGAGCCGGAGCAGGTCGGGAGCAAGAGCTTCATCGGCCGGTGCAGGCACCATGGCCCATCGGCAGCGATATCGGCGTCACAGTACTTGGGAGCACAATCGACATATTGCAGAGGAGCTGTGATGAGCAGTTTGCCATCCATCGTGCAAAAGATCCAGAGCTGCTCGGCGGCATGATCGACGACCCACCCGAAGAGCCGCCGTCACCAGTGCTCATCGAGAGCCTGATGCCCCGCAAGGAATGGGAAGAGGACCTCTGCGATCCAGTCAAGAGAAAGGCAGCCTACGGCTTCATCATTGCCCGCGGCGGCCATGTCAACCTCGATCCCGATGATGTGGTGGCCAGGCTCGAGCGCATCCTTGGCGGAGTTGACGTCCTCGACGAAGTAGAACATCGCCAACGTGATATCTTGAGGATGCAGGTGATCGACGGAATTTGCTATCAAGCCAAAGACATGGAAATGGAGCGGTTCCGTGGAGTTTTCATTCGCGCGATTGCACGCTGTCAAGCTCTTCTGGAAGAGGCCCAGCAGCCCCAAGAGCCTCCTAGCACCAGCAACTCCGTAGGCGGAGGCGGGTCGGGACACTCGGAGTGAACGGCCGCAAGGGTGCTATGCTGATCATGGAGTCTGAGAAGACCATCGTCGGAAGGCCGCCAGCTCAACATTTTAGCTTATATTTTATTATAATTGTATGCATATGTAGGTCGTGAGTGTTCTGGGCCTTGCCACATTTGGCATTTTAAATTATCCTGAATATGTAAGACAATTATTAAGAATTATTAACAGTTGCCATTGTAACTTTGCCTCAACGGCGAGCAGAGCGCGCGCAGGGACGCCTGAGCGGAGCACGCCGCGGCCGCCTCAACGGCGAGCAACCATGTGGTCAACCTTCTGCCATCAATAAATTTTGACCTTGTTTCTCGTCACATTGCTGATTACAACGCAATAAGTATAATTGCAAATCTGTTCACACCTATCAAACTAATATGTGTTCACACTTAGCACCGGGCTATAAAAACTACCCACTCGAAAATAACTTCACAGTTCCTCTCCTCGTCACCCACAAAACTGGTTTTCTCTGTCAAGTCATTCCGCCATTACCGGTAGGACGAGTTTAGGGTGGACATATAACCAGGCAGCAAAGACCAAGGCCGCGGAAGCACTAGAGAGGTCACACCGCGAAGCCGCAGCCGCAGCAGAGATGTCCTAGCGCACCACAGAGCCCTCGAACGAGCTCTCACGGGCACGCGAGGGCTCTCACAAGCGCATTCGGGGCGTCGGCCATCGCGACGAGCCGGCGTTCCTGAAGTCCTTCGCCGGCGACGACGACATTCTCGCTGGCGTCACTACACAGCAGGAGCTGGTCGACGGCTTGATGAAGCTGCTCAAGATCAGCGATGCCTCAGTTGACAAGGCGACCGGCCTCGTCGAGCAACTCATGGATGACAATGCGAAGCTCCTCAAGTTGGTCGCCGAGAAGGAGGAGGAGGCCGCCGGCTAGAAGATGCTGCATGAGCAGAGCAGTGCCTTGGAGATGACACTGAAAGCGGTCGTCGAGGAACTAATGGGTGGCTTGAGGAAACTCCGGATCGAGCGCGAGCAGGAGGTGGAGGAATCCGTGGCTGCTTTCAAGCAAAGTCGTGAGGAATTGAAGAAGGAGCTGTAGGATTTCGCCGCCCGGCGATCCATCGACGAGTAGAGACAGTAGCGACCCAGATCGTTGTCTGCAATTTCCTTCTTCTCTTGCCCCCGTGTCTTCTGGGCTTTCCCGCATGTGGCATTTCAAATTATCCGGAATATGTAAGACAATTATTATGTGCACCATTGTAAATTTGTCTTCGTATTATCCATTGCCATTTTATTTGTGGTCGTATTATCCGTTGCCCTATGTGGCAATTTAAATTAGGGCGGAATACTAGTTGAAAACACGAACAAAGCAAACGCTGCAATGAGATCACAAGCAAACACCCTCCGTCCAGGTGCTTTAATTAACCCATTAATGGAGAAGTTGTGAGTGAGGCAGGCGGCGGCTGGTGCATGGAGGTCAAAGAGCTCGCTTCCCGGTGAGCATGGGCGGCCTTGCTGCTCGCACGTGTCCCGTCAAGCTTGCGAGGTGGACAGGATGCACGCGTCCTGTCGAGCCTGCGCGGCGGACTGCTCGCACGCGTCCGGTCGATCCTGCAGGGCGGACTTCTCGCGCTCGTCCCGTCTAATCAACCAGCTGCACGCACGCCACCGAGTATGGTTAAATTTCGAGACGGTAAATATAATACAACTGTTTGCAATATTAACATGTCAGCTTTTTGTTTCAAAAAGGACTTCGTTGGCTACTAATGTGTGCACCTCTTCTCAAACTGGACGATTTTTTTACCATGGCATATATGTGCCATGTCATGAAACCATGCCAAGTTCATGTTTTTTGGGTGAATTTTTTATTTACTGGGATTTAAAAACTGAGATTCTCATTGTTTCAGGATGACGACAAGTTTGTAATTCATTCTCATTCCTTAAACGAGACCTAAACATGCACCCAATGACACATGTACGATTTCCCACCCATTTTGCTTCACTGGAGCATGTGGTTGTAGTTCAAATTTGAATTATGGACTGCATTAAATGCATAGAAAACTTAGTAATTAGTAATATATATACAATGGCCGAACGAACCCTGAACAGTTTCAAATTTCAGCCCGACACTCCTGTTATTCTATGTTGCCTGTAGAAAACAAAGTTCAAGGCGAGAAGAGGCATCAATTATCGTTTTGCTCATAAGAGGGGCATGTTTCCCTACCGGAACCACGAGGGTTGCGACAGGCTCCGGTTTGTAAAAGGCTTGTAATATAGCTTCGCCCAAATTGGACAATTATATATACCATGTAGTGACACCATGCCATGTTTCATGATTTCCTGGTGAGTTTTGGATTTACAGACATTTAAAAACCAAGATTCGCAATGTTTGTGGCCAGGCCAGGAGGGCGAGACGGTTGAATTCGTTCCCATTAGTTCCATGGGACCTAAACATGCACCCCAAGGAAACATGTACATTTTTTCTAGCCATTTTGGTGCACTGGAGCATGTATTTGTAGTTCAGATTTGAATGATGGACATTAAATGCCTAGAAAACTCAATTAATGAATAAAAAAGGTCAAACGAACCCTGAATAATTTCAAAGTTCAGCGCGAATCTCTAGTTGTTCTATGTCGCGTGTAGAAGAAAATACGAGGCTAGAAGAGGGAGTGATTATCGTTTGGCCCACAAGGGGACACGTTTCCCTATCGAAACCACGAGGGTTCTTGCGACAGGCTCCGGTTTGTAAGAGGTTTGTAATAAAGCCTGGCCGAAATTGGCAATGTTTTTACCACGACATATATGTGCCATGACATGACACCTTTCCACCTTTGACGACTTTCTGGTGAGTTTAGGATTTATGGGGACTTAAAAACCGAGATTCGAAATGTTTGACGAAGAGGCAGGACACCAGTACGGTTGTAATTCGTTCCCATTCCTGGCATGAGACCTAAACATGCACCCAAGGACACATGTATAATTTTTCTAGCCATTTTGGTGAACTAGAGCATGTATTTGTAGTTCAGATTTGAATTATGGACATTAAATGCATAGGAAACTCAATTAGTGTATAAAAAGGCCAAACGAACCCCGAATAAGTGTAAATTTCAGCACGGATATCCCGTGGTTCCATGTTGCCCGTCGAAGAAAATACAAGGCGAAAAGAGGCGGTGATTACGTTTTGCCCACAAGGGGAACACATTTCCCTATCAGAACCATGAGGCTTCTTTGAGAGAAGCTCCAGTTTTTGTAAGAGGTTTGTAATAATGCTTGGCCCAAATTGGACAATGTTTTTACCACGACATATATGTGCCATGACATGACACCATGCCACCTTTGATGACTTTCCGGTGAGTTTAGGATTTATGGGGACTTAAAAACCAAGATTCGGAATGTTTGAGTACGAGCCATGACACCAGTACGGTTGTAATTCGTTCCCATTCCTGGCATGGGACCTAAACATGCACCCAAGGACACATGTTTATTTTTTCTAGCCATTTTGGTGAACTGGAGCATGTATTTGTAGTTCAGATTTGAATTATGGACATTAAATGCCTAGGGAAATCAATTAGTGTATAAAAAGGCCAAACGAACCCTGAATAAGTTTAAATTTCAGCACGGATATCCTGTCGTTCCATTTTGCCCGTAGAAGAAAATACAAGGTGAAAAAGGTAGTGATTACGTTTCGCCCACAAGGGGGACACGTTTCCCTATCGGAACCACGAGGCTTCTTTGAGAGAAGCTCCGGTTTGTAAGAGGCTTGTAATAAAACTTGCGCCACAATGGACGAAAAAAATTCCTCGACATATAAGTGCGATGTCGTGACACCATGGCAGGTTTCATGATTTTCAGCTTAGCTTTGGATTTACGGGGATTTAAAAACCGAGATTCTTCTCACGAAATATTTTCAAATAGCAAACGGTTCACTCACGAAAGCCCATATTCAATGAAAACTTCGTGGAAACCATATTTTAAAGTTTCATAAAAATCTGAAAATTGTGGGATGTTAAGAAGGTGATGTTTTATTGCGACACACAATTTCAAGTTGAAAAACATTACGAGATGTGAGCTATGAAAAAGAAAAATTCTGCCCTGAATAGTGACATTACTATTCGGCACTATTCAACACTGATTTTGTCTTTTTCATAGCTCACATCTCTTAATGTGTTTCAACTTGAAATTTTGTGTGCCAATAAAACATCATCCTCTTAACATCCCGCATTTTTTTGAAACTTCAAAACATCTTTTTCTCGTGGTTTTCACCGGTTTCCACCGAATGTTGGCCACTTATCTGAGTCCTGCGTTCTGACTGGCCAGAACCCAAACCCCACGGATCGTACGTGTGCACCGTTGGATGCTCCCAGATCGAACGGCAACCCTGAGCCCTTTCGACAGCACATGTAGTACATGGGTAAGCACTGTGCGCATGCTCACGCTTCCTTCTCTACTAGTATGTTTTCATTCAAAACAGGCTACCGTTTCTCGCCACTCCTCTCATCGGGTTCCCGCCTCTTCTCCCAGATATGCATGATGTAGATGTTCGTTTAATTCTTATAGTTCATCTCATACAAAATCAATTAGTTAAAAAAACTATTTTAAGATTCATGGAATTGTGCATTGTAAAGGTAAAAACAAAAAGTGACAATTCATTTAGAAAAAAAAGGTTTGGGCAATTAAGATATGAAAGATTCTAGAGAACAAAGGAGAAGTGCTTGTTTTTTGAGGTTTGTGCATTATGCTTAAATTCAACCATGGAGTCTTCTAGATTGTACATGTGGCAGAATCTGGTGGAATGTAGATGATATCCAACAGCCAGTAGTGCTCGGATTTTCCATCTCTGTACCGTCATATTGGCTTCATCCAACGAGCTACTTTCATAGTTATTCGCACACTATATATGTGTATAGATGTTTAGAAATATATAGATGTGTCCCGTGCTAGACAAAATAAAGTTAGAGTGCATGCGTGGGACCCCCCTCGCTGCCGCCTCGAAGTTGGGAAACTGACATCATAAGTATTGAACCAGGCTTGGAGTCGGGTACGGTGTTCAGTTTGTAATGTACTTGGCGTGGCCCATCGAAGTTGTGCATTTGGGATTTAAACACATCATACACCATCGTACCGATACATATTTTTGGGCCGCATGTAGTGTATACGGGGTCTTCTGATCGACCACGTCTCTCTTGTGCGGTTTTTTGTGACGACACTGATATCTGTGGGCTCCCCGAGTGTATATATATCATCCCTTTGACCGATAATGAGGGGTATGTGTAGGCCATGAATGGATTCCTCCTAGTTCATGTTAGGGCCGGTCACCGTCAAATGTTGGTCAACCAAAGCTCGAGCTCATGCGTTGTCAGGATTCCCTCCCAGATGCTCGGATTGCTGGGTTCGACCTACATCAAACCCTCCGTACGTATCTCGTCCTTAACTACCTTGCCTTCATGGTTGTTGTCTGTATCGAGAGGTAGGCACCACATCTAAATTGTACATTATTCTATATTGAAAACACACATCACCCCTTCCCAACGTACATCATTTTGGGCCGCATGCAAGAGGTGCTGGTTTTGTGGTCCCTCTCATGCGATGTTTATGATGGTTCAATCTATTAGCCCAAGCAGTTTATCGACAACAACAACTATCATTTGACCAAACGAAAGATTCATTGGTCCGTCTTATGGTAGGTCATGGCGACATGCATGTATGACCAAAGTATCGATCATTACGTGCATCCGCCCTGCTGACACGAAGTGTGAGGTGGTGGGCCAAGCATCCTAGCTAGGTACGACATTATGTCATTATATATATCCTAGCTAGGTGGTTGTTAGGGTGCTTTCGGGTTTGTGAGGCAGGTGCCACCAAAGTTATGCATTGTGTATTTAAAGTTTTAAACATCCCCAATATTCGTACATATATTTGGCCACTTCCAAGTGGTTCTTGACTTCTGGCCCCTCTCATGGATCCTCAATGACGCGCCCAACCGTGGGCCCGTGGGGTCAAAGTTGTGCATTGGAATTTTGAACATCACATACCACCCTTTTCACTCATATATATTTGGGCCACATGCTGGTGTGGCTATCTTTTGACCCTCCCTAACGTTATTTTTTGCTGCAAAGACTCTGATGATCCTCAACGGACACCGGGTATAATATCTTAACCGTGTGCGATACAGGTGCGATGTGAATCACCACGACCGCGCAACCGTGAGCAAATTAAGGTGGAGGTACTGGCTCAACCGTGTGCGATGCAAGTGCGCTGAAATCACCACGACCGCGCAAGCGCGAGCAAAGGGTGGAGGTACTGGCTCAACCGTGTGCGATGCAAGTGCGCTGAAATCACCACGACCGGGCAAGCGCGAGCAAAGGGTGGAGGTACTGGCTCAACCGTGTGCGATGCAAGTGCGCTGAAATCACCACGACCGCGCAAGCGCGAGCAAAGGGTGGAGGTACTCGCTTAACCATGTGCAATGCAAGTGCGCTGTAAAACCACCACCTGTGGAAGCTAAAGGCAGGTAAGTTTATTTGGAAATTAGGGTGAACTGTGTGCGATAGACCAGCTAGCTAGAAATATAAAAAACAAACTACCCGCCTTGAGCGTTGCAAAAACCGGAGGATTCACGCCACTTTTCCTTATTATAATACACGCATATTGTTATTGGACCGTGCACGATCTTGGGCACTGCCACCCCACATCAATTCCTTTACCCAAATTTTAGTAGCCGCCGTACTTCAACCGTCACCCACACTCCTCCAGCACTGACCTTATAGTAAAATTGCAGTAGCCGAGGCATTTGAACTGTCGCCCTCCCTCGTCCACCACCGTCTCCACCCACCATTACTAAAATATTCAGTAGCCGCGGCGTATCCTCAAACACCCCCTCCACAGTCCCCCACCTGCCCCCTCCCCCGCTTAGAACCCTAGCTCGCGGCCGCCGCCGGCACCGCCACCAACCCTGTCGGTCTGCCCGTTCCTCCTAGCTTAGATAATAAAGTTCAGGTTATCCAGCGATTCCCATACTGTCGCCCCACTCCCCTGAGTTTTTAGATGAGGCCTGCGGTGTCCCTCCCCGCCAGATCCACATCCCCTGCTCTAGAATGTCGCAGCCTAAGCTCGACCACGAATCCCGGGGAGCCTGACAAGCGTTCGGCCAAGAAGATGTTTATCATGGCCTCTCCGGCGGACGTTGGCGAGGTGGCCGCCGTTCACCCCGACCTATCGATCCCGGAGCAACACATCACCGTGGAAGCCAGCGAAGACGTTCACTACATTGCCATGCCGAAGGCTTCATGTCAGTGGGCTAGCGTATTACTGTATCTCGGGAAAGCTGGCTACGACATCAAGCTCGTCCACACCGACGGCTTCACGCGGGCCATGTCATAGGTTAAGTGGTCCATCCCCAACCCCTCTGGTTCAACCGCCGTCGATCTCTTCGACGGCCTTGCCGCTGATCTCCTCCGCCAAGCTGTCAAGGATTTGCGAGCTTTATATGCCATCGAGCCCATTTTGTCACTTCTGAAGGACACGTTCTACGGCGGCGGCTTGGGATCCTCAATTGCCAAGTCAGATCTCATCGACCCACGACCATGAGAAGGGCACCCACGAAGGTTCTTCCAAGGTGAAACAACCCATCTGTGACATCAGAGAGCACACCATGGGTCTGTGCTCTTCCAACTGGAAGGATCCCGTCGATGAAATGTGAGGCAACATTCTATCAGCAAATATTTCCTTTTCTAGCTTGCCAACCCGTACCCTTTGTTGTAGTAGCATTTGTCGTGCGGTGCTTTAACTGTGCCGTGTTTATTAATTCAGTTATGCAAAAATGTATTGTTCAATAGGTCTATGTGATGTTTAAGTATGATTGTCCACTTTAGTTTCACGAATGGCTATATTTGGTTGTTTGTAGTGTGTAGATGCCTTGTTTATCTGTATTTGGTTGTTAGGTTGGTTGGAGTGAGCATTTTTCAGTTATCGAGCAGATGCCTTGTTTATCTGTATTTGGTTCTTAGTTTGGTTGCAGTGAGTATTTGTCCAATTATCAAGCAGATGCCTTATTTATCTGTATTTGGTTGTTAGGTTGCTTTTTTACCATTTGTCCAGTTAACAAGCAGATGCCTTGTTTATCTGTATTTGGTTGTTAGGTTGTTTTTTATCATTTCTCCAGTTATCAAGTAGATGCCTTGTTTATCTTTATCTGCTTGTTAGGTTGGTTGCAGTGAGCATTTGTCCAGTTTTCAAGCATATGCCCTGTTTATCTATATTTGCTTGTTAGGTTGGTTGCAGTGAGACTCTGTCCAGTTTTCAATGGCTATATTTGGTTGTTTATGCCTTGTTTATTTCAGTCATTCACAATGTGCGGTTCATTATGTGCAAGTCGGAACTGTGCCGCTCGACTACATCAATACCAGTTTGAACGCCTATATTTGGTTCCAGTTATTCCTGGTGTAGTTAACACATGCCCTTTATTTCAATTTTACACATTTATCCAGTGTGATGTTTAAGCATTACCTACGTTCTATTCATTTTCAACAATACCAGTTGGAATTGCAATATTTGATGGCTGTTAAGCCTGCTGTCGGTAACATTGCCTTCCATTTTATATCTGCTTTAACAGCATGCTAAAACCAACACATTCAAGCTATCATTTGGAGATGATGTTGTTTACCTTTGCTATATTTGTTTGATGTTAAGATTTCTGTACTTATCATGCCTTTCCACTACTTATGCATGACAACAACGGGAGTGGCCACCATTTTCCGCCGAGGTTAGCTTCATCCCTCGGCTTGTACTCCCCCCGTCGTTCCATAATGTAGTGCATATAGATCCAGGCCTGGACACTAGTTAGCTTCTAATATTGACTTGTTGCTTGTAGGTACATATGCCCTTGGCAAGGATCCACGCATTGACCCTTTTTGCGTATGGGGCAATGAGATATTGATGAACAAGCATCAAGTGAGGAAACTGATAAGGATTATTAGCAAAAAGATACGAATGGTGGCAAGCAAATTATTTGTTTATGCTCTATCCAACACAACATTGAGTTGTAAGATGGTAACTACAAACTCTGCAGCCTTCTCTTTTTACTGCCCATAATGATTTGTTAGACAACAATGTCTGAATCTTTTTCGTTCCCGAAGCAGTTCACTCAAGATTACCTCACAAAGTACATGATTGGTGGACTCACAATGAAGGTTAAAGTATTTCATCCAGACTACAATGAGCATCGAGAAGTCCTAATGAAGATAGTGAAGGATGGACGGGCAGCCATCACAAGGGGTTGGCCTAGAGTCGTGCGCGCCTTACGCATGGAGGAGGGCACAATATGGGCATTTCGCTTCACCTTCTCCAGCAACCAGAATGTCTTTCGTTCTCTCTTTACAGTCTTTAGTACAACCGTGGTTCATCATTCTTTACTTGGTGCTTCTGTAGTTCTTCAGTATATGTACCTGTGCATTGAATTATGGATTCGTGGTTGAACCTATATTTGTAATAAACATGGTTGGATATGAAATAAGTGATTGCCTACTTTCAAATTCATAACATGTGATTTTTAAATTAGGGATTAATTGGATTAATTATGGAGTAAATAGGGATTACATTGCACACGGTTTGCGAAAGCGAAACATCTGCGATATACGTGGAGATCAGAAACGTTTCTAGGATCCACTACGTGTGCGATCAATCTCCACTGCACACACGACTTTCTCTTGAAAACTGTTTGCGTTAGGCCACCTTGCGCAAACGTTTATCACACAAAAAGTGTGTGTGATGGATAGACTTTTCCACACTAGTTTCTTTCTATGCACCGTGTGTGATGCATTCAATAACGCAAACGATAAAATTATTAATATCGTGTGCAATGGCAATGCTATCACAAATGATTTAACGGGAAAAATTGTGTGTGATGTACCTGTGAACGGAAACGTTTTCCTTGGAGCGACTTTGTGGGATGTGCATACGATCGGAAACGTTTAGCGGGGACTGACTGTGTGGGATGTACTTGTGACCGGAAATAATTTCGCCGTATAATTGTATTTTTATATGTACTGTACATATTTCCGTATTTGAGCCCTCGCCGGTCGCACACGACCTCATTTTGCCGAACATGTGTGCTAGGAGGGCATATTCCCGACGGTTTCTGGGTCGTGTGGGAAGGACCCCCCTATCGCCCACACTCACTTGGAGACGGTTCCAGATGCCGTCGCGGAAAGGGGTTTTAAACCGTTTGTTTAGGACCGACGCGCACCAGTGTAATTCCATGTGCGGTAAATTAGAAGGAATTTTCAAACATATTGGTCTCACGACATGGACACATGCATACGTATGCATGGAGTGACATGGCATTTTAATTCCAAAAAATAAAAAATGATCAGAAAAACATGAAACCTTGGATGATGTAATGTCATGCCACCAAGATGATGTGGTAAAGAAATTGGCATGTTTGACGAACGTTTGGACACACACCCCTCACAAACTGGAGCAACTCGCTAGAAGGTTCGTGGTTCCGAGAGGGAACAATGCATGTTTGATGACAAACGGGAGATAGCTTCCTCTTACGGCCTTCAAATTTTTTCCTACATTTAACGTGCAATAATACAAATGTCATGTGAATGTTTGGAAAATTTCAGGGGTCATTTGACCTTTTAAAGACATTTAAGTGATTTTCTAACCATTTAATGGCCATAATTCAAATTTGAACTACATCAACATGCAACGCCTAACCATAACGGTTTCAAAAATCATATTTTTGTGTACTTGTGTGCGAGTTAATTCCATGTGCAGTAAATTAGAAAGAATTTTCAAACATATTGGTCTCAAGGCATGGGCACATGCATGGAGTGCCATGGCATTTTAATTCCAAAAAATAAAAAAATGATCAAAAAAACATGAAACCTTGCTTGATTTAAGGTCATGCCACCAAGATGACGTGGTAAAGAAATTGGCATGTTTGACAAACATTTGGACACACACCCCTCACAAACCGGAGCAACTCGCTAGAAGGTTCGTGGTTCCGAGAGGGAACAATGCATGTTTGATGATGAACGGGAGATAGCTTCCTCTTATGGCCTTCAATTTTTTCCTACGTTTAACATGCACTAATACAACTTTCATGTAAAAATTTGGAAAATTTCAGGGGTCATTTGACCTTTTAAAGACATTTAAGTGATTTTCTAACCATTTAATGACCGTAATTCAAATTTGAACTACATCTACATGCAACACCTAACCAAAACGGTTTGAAAATCATATTTTTGTGTACCTGTGTGCGAGTTAATTCCATGTGCAGTAAATTCGAAGGAATTTTGAAACATATTGGTCTCAAGGCATGGGCACATGCATGGAGTGCATGCCATGGCATTTTAATTCCAAAAAATTAAAAAATGACCAGAAAAACATCAAACCTTGCTTGATTTAATGTCATGCCACCAAGATGATGTGGTAAAAAACATTGGCCTGTTTGATGAAAGTTTGGACACACACCCCTCATAAAACAGAGCAACTCGCTAGAAGGTTCGTGGTTCCGAGAGGGAACAATGCATGTTTGATGACGGATGGGAGATAGCTTCCTCTTACGGCTTTCAAATTTTTTCCTACATTTAACATGCACTAATACAACAGTCATGTGAAAATTTGGAAAATTTCAGGGGCCATTTAACCTTTTAAAGACATTTAATTGATTTTCTAACCATTTAATGACCGTAATTCAAATTTGAACTACATCTACATGCAACGCCTAACCATAACAGTTTGAAAAATCATATTTTTGTGTACTTGTGTGCGAGTTAATTCCATGTGCAGTAAATTAGAAGGAATTTTCGAACATATTGGTCTCAAGGCATGGGCACATGCATGGAGTGCCATGGTATTTTAATTCCAAAAAACAAAAAATGATCAGAAAAACATGAAACCTTGCTTGATTTAATGTCATGCCACCAAGATGATGTGGTAAAGAAATTGGCATGTTTGATGAACGTTTGGAGACACACCCCTCACAAATCGGAGCAACTCGCTAGAAGGTTCATGGTTCCGAGAGGGAACAATGCATGTTTGATGACGAACGGGAGATAGCTTCCTCTTACGGCCTTCAATTCTTTTCCTACGTTTAACTTGCACTAATACAATTGTCATGTGAAAATTTGGAAAATTGCACGGGTCATTTGACCTTTTAAAGACATTTAAGTGATTTTCTAACCGTTTAATGACCGTAATTCAAATTTGAACTACATCTACATGCAACGCCTAACCATAACGGTTTGAAAAATCATATTTTTGTGTACCTGTGTGCGAGTTAATTCCATGTGCAGTAAATTAGAAGGAATTTTCAAACATATTTGTCTCAAGGCATGGGCACATGCATGGAGTGCATGCCATGGCATTTTAATTCCAAAAAATTAAAAAATGATCAGAAAAACATGAAACCTTGCTTGATTTAATTTCATGCCACCAAGATGATGTGGTAAAAAAATTGGCCTGTTTGACGAAAGTTTGGACACACACTCCTCACAAACTGGAGCAACTCGCTAGAAGGTTCGTGGTTCCGAGAGGGAACAATGCATGTTTGATGACGGAAGGGAGATAGCTTCCTCTTACAGCCTTCAAATTTTTTCCTACGTTTAACGTGCACTAATATAACTGTCATGTGAAAATTTGGAAAATTTCAGGGGTCATTTGACCTTTTATTAAGTGATTTTCTAACCATTTAATGACCGTAATTAAAATTTGAACTACATCTACATGCAACGCCTAACCATAACGGTTTGAAAAATCATATTTTTGTGTACTTGTGTGCGAGTTAATTCCAAGTGCAGTAAATTAGAAGGAATTTTCGAACATATTGGTCTCAAGGCATGGGCACATGCATGGAGTGCATGCCATGGCATTTTAATTCCCAAAAATTAAAAAATGATCAGAAAAACATGAAATCTTGCTTGATTTAATGTCATGCCACCAAGATGATGTGGTAAAAAAATTGGCCTGTTTGACAAAAGTTTAGACACACACCCCTCACAAACCGGAGCAACTCACTAGAAGGTTCGTGGTTCCGAGAGGGAACAATGCATGTTTGATGACGGATGGGAGATAGCTTCCTCTTACGGCCTTCAAATTTTTTCCTATGTTTAACGTGCACTAATACAGCTGTCATGTGAAAATTTGGAAAATTTCAGGGGTCATTTGACCTTCTAAAGATATTTAAGTGATTTTCTAACCATTTAATGACCGTAATTCAAATTGGAACTACATCTACATGCAACACCTAACCAAAACGGTTTGAAAAATCATATTTTTGTGTACTTGTGTGTGAGTTAAAAAATCATCAGACGATGTAAATATCTGGTGTTCAAAAAAGAAAATGTAAAGATCTGGCAAGACAACCAGCCCCCACACGATTGGCACTCTATCTCATGGCTCGTGGTTCGGTAGGTGATTGGCGGGGATCATTAATAAGATGCGGTTCTGTATTGGAAACTGTCAGCTATTATGCTCACACACAGATTTTCCTGCGGGAATCGTGTGTAATTCAAACTACAGTACTCGTAAATTCCGGCGACCAGCGTGTGTATTGTCCCCGTCGATCTAGATTCCGGCCGCCAATAAATACTACCTTGCTCATGTCATCCCGCCTGCATTCCCATCTGCATTCTCCCCTCGCTCTCCCTCTCTCTCTCTCAAATCTCAGCCATGGCGCCGCCGGTCTGCCCACGCGCCGACGAGGAGTCACTGCCCCCCGAGGACGCTCACTCGATTAGCAGTGATAAGGACCCCTACGCGCCGCCTGATAAGGTTGCGCCGGACCCCCCAACTTTGGATTGGTTTTGGGGCCAGTACAATCTTTGTCTCTGGAAGTCGCTACCGCTGGCTGAGAAAGCCAGGCAAGTGGCGTTCAAGAAGGAGTTGGCGGAGGAGGAAGCCAGGTACCAGGCGGCCTGTGAAGCCCGTGATGCCGCCTGGAAAAAGGAGGCGACAGAGCTTTGGGGGCGGGCGCGTCGTCGTGCCGAGGAGGTGTACGAAGATGGGTACTTTGCGAGGAAGGTCATAGGCACTGGGCGCCTCGTCGCTGCGTGGAGGTGGGCCGATAAGCTCCACCGTGCCACCGACGAGGAGCCCCGGTGGGTGCCCAACTAAATGGTAAGATCGGCCACGCGCGTCCGCCAGCAAGAGGCAGATCGGTACGTCAAGCGCTGCGAGGCGGACGAGTCGGAGTACTGCCTCCGCACTGGGAAGACGCCGCGCACCAGGGAGCTGCTGGCGAGGGGCTGCCGGAATACTGGCCCCAGGAGGGATTATTAGTTTTAGTATTGTTCGTTTTCAATTTTATGCATTGTACCTGGTAGTTAAGTATCATCACGTGTATGTGATGATATTATATATATATATATATATATATATATTCTGTGATGAACTAATGAACAATTACTATATATTATGAATTCCATTTTCTATCTGTTTTTGTATACATATACAGAATGGAAAGCGTATATACACACATTGAAACAGAACATATAAGAATGGAAAACAGAGTACACACATTGAAACAGAGCAATAAAAAGAGCAATATTATGATTGTTGTGAATACATAACTATCCATGTCGAAATGACTTTTCAAAATAAAACGCGTCCATGAGACCATGACCAGCAGCCCTTGCATAGGGTAGCTCTTGGCTCTGCCTGAACTTGTGCAGGCGTTCGTCCAAGCGGTCGACACGCTCGCGGTACATCTGGAGCGCGATCTCGAGCTCCAAGTTGGCTATTTCATCGGAGATCACCAGCTCGAGGAGGTCGAGCCTACGGACCAGTGCGTTGGCATCCATGCGAACGGCGCGGCGGGCGTCCGGTGCAAGTACGGTGCTGAGGGCCTCTGCCCACTCCTGGCGAGGAATGGGGGTACTGACGGGACGTGTACCTAGCTGCGATGCCGTGTCGACAGCAGGCAAGTGCGGATGGATCCGTTCTTGCTATGCGGCACGCCGCGCCTCTAGCTCTGCGGCGCTCCAACGGTCTCGCTGTGCGGCGAGCCGCAGCCTATCGGCGCGGACGCGCCTAGCTTGCTCTGCGGCGCGCCATCGATCATGTTGTGCGGCGAGCTGCAGCCTGTCGGTGCTGACATGCCTATCTTGATCCGCGGCGCTCAAGCACCATGCGCCTAAGGTCTACTCAACCCTGGCGATGACGCGCATCACGGCGTCGTCCATCGCATTGTCGGGGAGCGCCTCGGCCTCGACAGGCCGTGGCGCCTGCTCGTTTTCCTCGTCGACGAGGTTGATGGCAGAGGTGGCGCTTCGGTGGGTTGGCATGCTTGGAAAAGGTGGATGTGCTACAGGCTGCGCTTGTCGCCTCCATGCGTCACGCGCCCCCTATGCGCAATATAGAAGGGTGGCGGGAAACAGGTGAGGAAATGGCGGGAAACGGTGGCGTGTTCATAAAACACCATCAATTAATGGAATCTTAACATAGAAGGAACATCGAGCTAGCACAAGAAGTAGATGATGATCAGATGAACATGGACCACACTAGGGAACCCGTCGGTGATGAATTCATCAATCCCAAACGGTTGAATACTAGCAAGCGTTTGCACACAACACACACGGCCTATTGCATCACAAACAGGTCGGATGGATCAACTGTATGCCACGTATCGCACATTGTCAAAAAGTGATGCGGTAGACCTTCTTTAACATGTGTTAAAAAATAAAATAAAATAAAAAACAAGGACCTCGAGGTTAAATTAGCTGAGGGAATATGACCGAAATGACCCATCCTATCAGTTAATTTAACATCAACACAACTTCCCATCCAGTCACCCATCTGATGGCTGCTCCAGCCAGAGCACACTTAACTTGATAGTTTTCTTACATGAGCTACTGCTGGAACAGCTATCCTTGCTGATAGGAATGCCTCTTCGCATCCTTATGGCGTATCCGGATGACTGCCCGTCCACAATGGCCAATAGATGTTGTGTAGACAGAGCATATCACATACATCTTATTAGAAGCAATTGTCTGTCTTATTATCGGTCTTCGCACACATTTCTGATTACATACCTGTTTCCGCGTATCACACACATCTTGTTATATTGAACCGTTTCTGTTCTCTTGCCTAATCACAAACAGTTCATCAGAGTGAACCGTATGCTGCACATCGCACACACCTTGATCGGGCTGACCATTTCTTTTGTGTTGCCTAATCACAAATAGTTCATCCAAGTGAACCGTATGCTGTACATCGCACACACCTTCATCTGGCTGCCCGTTTCTTTTGTTCCTCCTCATCGCAAACAGTTAATTGAGCTGAACTGTATACCCTGCATCGCACGCGCAACTAAAATCTGAACCGTGTTTGATGCATCCTCCATCGCAAATGTTTTGCACCTTTTTGACGGTTATTTTACACCACCGTTTGCGATTATGACATCGCACACAGTTTCGTCGAAGGGTCTCTGATCGTAGTGTCGCGTTAGCAGCATCCTGCAGTAGTGCAACTTTAAATAATTTCCAAACTTTTTGTGGCAGTGCCAAATATTGTAATGTATTTATGTGGCCAAGTTCCACATTTTACAAAGTCCATTTGGCAGCTCAAAATATTGCAAACAAATTTTGTAAAAGAAAAACAGAAAAGAATTAGGCAGAGACCACTATGCACTGGACCTAAGTGCACAGTGCGCCGGCCCAGCCCACTCTCGTAGTCTCTCTCCTCCACCTGTCAAACGCGACCGAGCCGGACGCCGTCGCCACCGCGCTAGCTCACCGACCGCGTCGCTATAGGCGCCGTGGGTCCATAGCTAGATCGAGAGTTGTTAGGAGTTCGGTAGCAAAGAGTCAATATTTCATCTTTTCATGGAGCCGCATAGGATGTAGGAGGAGTGGCAAACAGGTGATTACGTGCCTATGAGCTATGGTCGGTTTAAGGAACAAGATTTAGGGTGAGCCATAGGAGTTGGATGTTGACCCCACACTTAATAGGAGTTATTTTCATTAATTAATTTTTTGGGTATCCATTAGGTTACCCATGGGAATAATTTCATAACCGTGCCCTATCCATATATTTTACACGTATGGATACCCATTACCCATGGGTAAAAAATCTCTCCAAGTCTTAACCATGCCCATTGTTTTCAGGCAGGCTACTTGCAGTACCCATACCCATGGACAAAACTGCCATCCCTAAGGATAAGAGCGTCACCACGGCCCTCGGGGATTCGCGCCAGTCCCTATCCCCTTGCATGCTCGCTCTTCCCCTCTCATCTCCACCTCATCGAGCGCCGCTGTCACCATGGCTCTGGCGTAGCCGTGGCCACCGTCGTCCCCGCTCCCTTCCACCATGTCTAGGAGCTCCGATGTCAACCAGTATGTCTCCCTCACCCACGAGACCAAGCCTGGAGCCACTACATTGCCCCACGCCCTCTTCTTCCTCTCGGATCACCGGAGCTCCACTGCTTCGATTCGCGGCCGTCTGCCGCTCCAAAACCCCCCAACGGCCATCACGTGCCACCCGGTGAGCACTCGCGTCGACCCCCTCACTCCCCTGCTCTTCTCCGTGCCCGTAGCCGTCCCCTTGCTCATGGTCAAAGCTCGTCGGCGCTGTCCATGTTGCTTTCGTCAGCACTGTCGTTGCCGCTCGCGTTCGAACCCCGTGTCGTGCTCCTAGGAGTCCAACGAGCCCACACACCCGCACTCTTGTGCTACGTAGCGACGTACTCGACCTCGCCCAAACTCTGGCACCCCCATCGGTGGTCGCCGTCGTCACTACGCACCACCACTGGACAAGCCATCACCATTGATCGACACGCCGCCCTCCTCTGGTTTGAACGCGCCCGGCCCCATGCCAAATGGATGCCCACAACTCTTTTTCTCGCCGCGGAAATGGTCACTGGAGCTAGCTCCGGCGCCAACACTAACGTGGCTGGCCATGGGTCCCACCCTGGGTCACTACAGGTGGGTCCCGTAGGCCCCGTTGATCGCGCTGACTAAGTCAACTTGCTGACTGGGCCACCCCCAGTAACTCATGTAGGCCCCATTGTTTTCATTAACTGTTTTGCAAATATAATTAATCTGTTAACTAATGTGACACTAACAAGTGGTCCCACTAGATAATTAAATTAGTTAGTTAAATTTTAAGCCTTTGTTAACTGCTCTGTCACTGACATGTGGCCCCCTGGTCAGTTTGACCAGTCAAGTGTTGACTGTTGGCTGCTGACTCAATGATTGCTTGTACTTACGTTGGTAATTCCCCGAAGAGGAGAGGATGATGCGGCACAACAACAGTAAGTATTTCCCTCAGTTATGAAACCAAGGTTATCAATGTAGTAGGAGAACCAAGCAACACTATGTAAACAACAACTGCACACAAAGAACAAAAACTCGCAACCCAACGCGTAAAAGGGGTTGTCAATCCCTCCTCGGTATTGAGATAGATTAAATTGTATGAGATTTGTTACATAGATCTAGCAAAAACACTAAATAAAATAAATAAAGAAAAAGTGTAACAAGGTATTTTAGTTTTTTGGATAAATACATCTGAAAATAATAATAGGAAATAGACTCGGGGGCCGTAGATTTCACTAGAGGCTTCTCTCGAGAAAATAGCATACAGTGGGTAAACAAATTACTATTGGGCAATTGACAGAAAAGCAAATAATTATGACGATATCCAAGGCAATGATCATGTATACATGCATCACGTCCAAGAATAGTAGACTGACTCCTGCCTGCATCTACTAGTATCACTCCACACATTGACCACTATCCAGCATGCATGTAGCATATTAAGTTCTTGGAGAAATGGAGTAATGCAATAAGAATGATGACATGATGTAGACAAGATCTATTCTTGTAGGAATAGACCCCATCTTTTTATCCTTAATAGCAACAATACTTGCATGTCATGTCTCTTTCGTGATTGAGATTGAGCACCGCAAGATCGAACCCATCACAAACACCTCTTCCCATTGCAACAAAAAACAATCTAGTTACCAAACTAAACCAAAGTTTCGGAGAAGAAATACAAGGCTATAATGATCATGCATAAAACAGTTCAACAAAGACTCATATAATATTCATGGATGGATCTGATCATAAACTTACAATTCATCAGATCCCAACAAGCACACCGCAAAAAGTCATTACATCGAATAGATCTCCAAGAACATCAAGAAGAACATTGTATTGAAGATCAAAGAGAGGTGGCACAAAGTCTTCCTGAGCATCTGTTGAGCGAGTAGTGAATCGTTCTCCTTTTGAAGATCTTCATGAAACGCTCTCAGTTTCTCTAGATCTTGCTTCCTTTGAAGATTATCGTAGGAAAGCTTCTCATGAGTAGCTGAGAGTGTTTCCTGACAACTTTCAAGTTCCTCGTACTTAACACAAAGATTTTTAATCGATGAAGGACCGAGTTCGATTCATTTCCTCGTCCAACAGGTTATCGCTTTTGTCTGGCAACTTTTGAATGTGTTCCATAGCAGTTTGTTGTTCTGTTGCAATTTTAGCAAGAGTTTTATAGCTAGGTTTGGATTCACACTCAGAATCATCTTCACTGGATGTTTGAAAATAAGCATCGCGTGAGTTTACCTTGGCACCTCGTGCCATGAAGCAGTAGGTCGGAGGAGAGTCATCCTCATCATCGGCTTCAGCGTCCTCGACATGACCGCTGTCTTCAGTGTTGAAGATGGACTTGGCGACGAATGCCGAGGCTAGAGCCAAGCTTGCCACACATGAATCACGCTCCTTGTCACACTCTACCTCTGCCTCCTCAGAAGCAGACTCCTCCTCTGAATCCATTTCCTTGCCAATGAACACACGAGCCTTGCCAGATGAGCTCTTCTTGTGAGATGATGACTTTGATGAAGATTTCTTCTTCTTCTTTTCGTCAGAATCATATTCTTTGCTCTTCTTCTTCTTCTTCTTCTTCTTCTTGTTAGATTCCTTCTCCCATTGAGGACACTCAGAGATGTAATGGCCTGGCTTCTTGCATTTGTGGCATGTTCTCTTCTTGTGGTCACGAGAGGAAGCCTCATCATTTCTTGAGCTGGATCTTGAAGACTTTCCGAAGCGATTCTTGTTGGAGAACTTCTGTAACTTCTTCACAAGCATTGCTAGCTCCTTTCCAATGTCTTCAGGATCCTCAGAACTGTAGTCAGATTCTTCTTCAGATGAGGAAATGACCTTTGCCTTCAAAGCACGGGTTCGGCCATAGTTGGGGCCATAGATGTCTCTCTTCTTAGATAGCTCGAACTCATGCATGTTGAGCCTCTCAAGTATATCAAACGGACCAAGTTCTCTGAAGTCAGGATGTTCTTGTATCATCAGGGCCAAGGTGTCAAATGAGCTGTCAAGTGATCTCAGAAGCTTCTTCATGGTTTCATGCTTGGTGATCTCAGTGGCGCCCAGAGCGCACAGCTCATTTGTGATATCAGTGAGGCGATCCAACGTGAGCTAGACAATTTCATTGTCGTTTCTCTTGAAGCAGTTGAAGAGAGTGCAAAGAAAATCAATCCTTGAGTCTCTCTATGTAGAGACGCCTTCGTTGACTTTGGACAGCCAGTCCTAGACTAGCTTCGCAGTTTCCAGTGCACTCACACAGCCATACTGTCCTTTGGTGAAATGACCACAGATGATGTTCTTGGCGGTTGAGTCCAGTTGTGCGAACCTCTTGACATCAGCAGTGGTGACACCTTCACCCACCTTGGGAACGCCTGTCTTGATGACATACCAGAGGTCAATGTCAATGGCTTCAAGATGCATGCGCATCTTATTCTTCCAGTAGGGGTAATCAGTGCCATCGAAGGCTGGGCATGCAGCGGAGACCTTAATTATCCCTGCAATCGACATAGCTAAAACTCCAGGTTGTTAAACCGAATCACACAGAACAAGGGAGCACCTTGCTTTGATACCAATTGAAAGTGCTAGTTATCGACTAGAGGGGGGGTGAATAGGCCACTTTTATGAAAGTCTTCAAAACACGAGGTCTTTGAAGACAAACGGTTGAAATGAACCTATATGACATGCAGCGGAAGATGAACTACACTAGACTAGCCATAGTCAAGTAAGCAGTACAGTGAAAGTACGAAGACTAACAACAGCTAGGTAGATGGATCAGAATGGAAGACAGTATGAAGCCAAACAGGTAATAGTCTTCACACAGTGAAGTCAATCAGATCAGGCAAGCAAGCAATGACTTCATGAAGACAAACTGAAATGTAAAGGAAGAAGGGGATATAACTAGTTGCTTGGTGAAGACAAGGATTTGGTAGACCAGTTTGAGTTGCTGTGACAACTGTACGTCTGGTTAGGGAGGTTGAGATTGAACTCAGAAGACCGTGTCTTCACCTTATTCCCCTTGAGCTAAGGACACCCAGTCCTCGCCCAATCACTCTGGTAAGTCTTCAAGGTAGACTTCCAAACGTTCACAGACTTCGTTCACTGGCGATCCACAATGGCTCTTGGATGCTCAGAACGCGACGCCTAACCGGCTGGAGGATGCACAGTCCTCAAGTGTAATAAGTCTTCAGGTCACGCGGACGGAAAGACTTCAGTGATGCCTAACACTCTTTCGCTCTGGGTGTTTTGGGCTTTGTCCTCGCAAGGATCTCTCACTCTCTCTCTCAAAGACTTCGAAGGTGGGTTGCTCTCAAACGACAAAAGCCGTGCACTAACTCTGAGCAGCCACCAATAATATGGTGTAGGGGTGGGCTATTTATAGCCTGGAGGCAACCCGATATGATATGTCCAAAATGACCCTGGATCACTAAGGAACCGACATGTGTCCAACGGTCGGATTTCAAACACACGCGACAGCTTGGCTTGGGCTACAAGCTGATGTAGGGCGGAACCCTAGGTGGCCGATCTTTCACGGAAGGAGCGGATCCCAAAGACGAACTCGAAGAACATGAGGGGGAACACGAGGGAAAACACGAGAGAATCACTCAACCAACAAGAGTAGATCACACATGCGCTACATCGATGAACACAAAGGTAAGATACAAGATCCAAATCCAACAAAGGACGATACAAAGGTAACCGGTTCTTCTCCGTAAGGAGGTCTTGATGGGAGTCTTCTCCGTGAGGAGGCCTTGAATCCAAGGTGGATCTTCTCCGTAGAGGGGCCGCGGTCTCTCTCGTGGAGTAGATCCGTAATGGATGAGCAAAGCTCTATCTCACATATGAGCTAATCCTTTGCTAACCCTAGAAAGATGGAGGAGAAAGAGTATATATAGTCTAGGGGGTCGAAGGGGTACACGTGCCTCGGCCCTTACTGTGCGCAGACAGGGGTGGCCGGATGTTCGGGCGACGGGCCGGATGTCCGGGGCTTCAGGAGGGGCCGGATGTCCGGGCTGGGGGCCGGATGTCCGGGCTGGAGGGTAAAACTTCTGGATGTCTTCTGTCGTCGATGCCGGATTTCCGAGGGAAGGGCCGGACGTCCGGGCTTTGGCGAGGCGCCGGATGTCCGGGGCTGGCGCCGGATGTCCGGCCGCTGATGCTGTTGGCCGTCTGTTGGTGCAGCTCCTTGGCGGCTGCACAGGCGCCGGATGTCCGGCCTTTGGTCCGGATGTCCGGCCGCTGTAGCTTCAGCAGCTCCGTCTTCTTCCGTCGTCGCTTCCAGGCCTTCCTCGCGGATGGTGTAGTTATACCTTGGCACTTGCACTCCTCCTCGTCGTCCGTATTGTTCCGTCAATACCTATGCATGCACACGAGTGGAGTGTCAAGTAGTATACCATCCTCGAAGGGGTCAAGTGAGCATGTGTAAAGGAGATGATTCACCTTTGCGTATGTGAAGTAGATGTCGCACGTGTCACTCGCCGAATGGACTCTTGACATGGTGATGTCCATAGGATGCTCCGCATCATCTCCCCTCCCTTGGGAAAGATCCGACCTCGGATCGAAAACCAAATCACCATGGAGAAGAGATGGCTTCGCCGTGTAGAAGTGGACGTCACCAAGTACGTGTCATCTTGAAGCTCGAAATGGGCACTCTCCAATGTCGCACCGTCTTGTGATTCCTTCAAAAGGAGTAAGGACAACAAACACTTGGAAAAACAAATGTGGTTAGCGTTAGTGCAAAACCAAGCATTCACGAGGTGATTCACCAAACAAGTGTCATCATCATGCAAAGCATATGGTGTGACAAAGGATTGAGACATGGCATGTAAGTATATCAATCGAGCACAAGCAAATATATCATGGGGGCAAGCATGTAAATTGGAGGTAGAGATGCAAATATGTGTGTCAAGAGAATAAGCATCTACCTCAGGTTCATAGCAAGCATGGGCAAAGCGCTCAATGAAAGGTCTATGGTAGGCATAGGAATCATTCACGACACCTAAGAAGATGAGATGTCTAAACACATGGGTTAAGGGCAAGACAATCCAAGCATAATGTGCATAGGGTGTAGTGAACATAGTGTGGCACTCAGCACAATAGAAAGAGCAATTGTTCATCATGTGTGAGGCAATCAAGTCAATCGTGTGACAAGCAATGGGACATGGCATATGTGAAGGGATGACATTGTTGCAACCAAACATATGAGAGGAGCAAGTAATCCAAGAATTGGATGCAACACACAAGGCATATATATCATGATGCATGGGACGGTGAAAATGACAAGTCGAAGCAAGATCTCTATCAAGTGTGCAATCAAGTGGTCCAAGATGAACAATAAGTCTCATGGTGCAAGCAACACAAGTAGTATGATCCGCAATATCCATGCTCAAGAAAGATATCACCTTGATGGCGTGTCCTTGTGCATTCTTCACAATGCCGAAGTGGTAGGGAAGGTGGCGTAGAAACGAGTCGTGGTCGAATGTATGAGGCTCGCTCTCAAGAGCTCGAATGGTCAACTCACGTGAAGCAGAAGTCCACACAAAGTCCAAGTATCCTACACATGCACACAACAAAACAAAGAACGTATGCGCATGGTAGATAAACACATCATCCATCATGATGGTTTTCTTCTCTTGCACATAGCCATTAGAAACACAAGTGCATGAATAATATGATGCAATAATGGCTATATTCATGGCACGAGGAATATGGTGCAAAGAGGTAAGGCAAGCATGCTTCACAAGAAATATGTCAAAATCTCCAAATATATGTGAGAATGCTATGGGGGCAAACTCATTATCAAGACTAAGGGCATTGTTGCAGTCAATACATGTCAAATCATCTATCATGATAGAGGCAATATATGGAGAGATATGACAAGAAGCAATAACAATCATGTGCAAAGCATGTAGGTGGTTGTCATCAACCGAATGAAATGAGCAAGTATCAATCATTGGTGATGCAACAAGGCAAGCAATAGTAATCAAGTCGTGCAAACTAGTGGAGTGAAGATGCAACACACTAGAGGGAATCATGGCAATCATGTCATGTGAGTAAAGAATAGGCATAGGCAATGTACATGACATATCGCAAGCACGGACACAAATCAAGATCATAGTATCATCATAGGCATGGGGCACAAAGCAATCATGGCAATAACAAACAATATCTCCACCACGCTTGGAAATACACATACAAGTACTAGAATCAATCATCATGTGTAATGCAAAGCATGGGTCACAAATGCATGGCAAAGGCATAGTAATGGGCATATCATGCAAAGTGAACATGGCAAGATGGGCAAAGGATATATAATGGACAATAACCCATAACGATGTGAGGGCCATGTAAAAGAAATGCGCGAAGTGTTTGCGTGAAGTGAGCGGTGGGAAAGGCAATCCATGGGATCCCAAGTCATCATTGCTCTCTAGAGCTCGTTTTGTCAACTCGTGGGATTGCGGGGTTGACAAGTATTCATGGGTACCTACACAAAAGAGACACAAACCAAAGAAATTGTGCGCGTGGTAAATGTACACATCATCCATCATGATGTGTATGTGCAAGTGAGTGTTAGCACAAGATAAGCATCGCTCAAAGAAATTTGATGCATGGTATAAGAACATGTCATCCATCATGAAAGAATAGTTGTTATGTATGACACGATGGGGATGCAAATTGAGCATACTAGTATATGGCACAGCAATATCATTATGATTCATGGGGAGCATAATGTGCACATAATTATTGGAATCATGCAATGGATAGGATGGATCAAAATCTCCTAAAATGTATGAGGAAACTATGGGGGTCTCCTCATGAGCAATATTGTAATCATATGGAGAAAATGGACAACATCCACAACAATGCATATCCGAAGCTAGGTGGTCATGGCATGGCATATGAGATAAATGATGCAAAGGGAGCATGTCAATATCATCACAAGAAAAACAAATGCCAATAACCATGGGCTTGTCATCTATGCCATATGTGCAAATTGGGTTAATTTTAATGGCATATGCATAGTCACTACGAAGAGATTGCAAATATGACATATGATTGATCTCATGCATAGCATATGACAAGTCAAGCGGATTGTCAAACATGATGTGACCTAAAGAATTGTCACAAGAAATCCTATGTAACATGGCATCACAACTAATAGACTCCACATGGCAATCATCATACTCATCATAAATGGGTAAATCATCCCATGGGGAAATCTCACTAGCATGAAGCAAGGTAATAGGTGGATCAACATCATGCAAGCAATCAATGTCAAGAATGTCCACTAGTGGGACTAGAGCATCACCGTCACCTATGTTACCTTTGTCATTCCAATCAAGTGGTGTATGTGAGGTGGGAAAGACCAAATGGTGGTCATCTTCATCTTGATGGAACCATGTGGGGGCTGCATCATATTCCACCATGGCCATCGTCATGTCCATAGGAAGGACGAAGTCGTCGTGAATCGGCGCGTCATCATAAATGAGACCTAGCACCAAACGAGAAGACACAATAGAGGTAGAGGTTAAGTCGTTAGAAATCGAAGTGGCCTCACTCTCTCTATGTGGTGGTTCACTCACTCCCTCAAAGTAGGTGCACTCAATCGCACGTATGGTGGAGTCACTCATCTCACTCAAGTGGTGGGGGTTGTGGCTCTCCTCACATGGGAATTGGAGCAACACATCGGATATGGGGCTAGTGGTGAAGTCACTCTCACTCTTAATATGGTGGCATAAGTCACTCAAGTCATTATACGTCGCCGTGGTCGAAGTGAAATACTCAACCATCTCATCGCCGTCGCCGTGGATGAAGGCCGAAGATGGCACATCATCACTCTCGCCTCCTAAGATGGAAGCATCATCCTTGCTCGTCACCATGTCGCTTGCCTCAAAAGCTTGGTCCTTGAAGGTCTCCGTAGTCGTACTCGTCGCTGCACCATCTTGAAAAAGAGTCGTGGAGGACTCGGCATCATCAATGCCACAAAGAGGGATGGCGGTGAAGTCGAACTTGGGAGCATTGTCTTGGAGTTCGTCGGGCTTGGACATCTTGGTGGTACTAGCCTCATGCTCGTCGTCTTTGAGCTTGGTCTTCGAGAAGTGTGCTTGGGGTGGAGAAGCCTTGGCCTTCATGCGTTCTTGTTCCGCCTTGAGAGCACCAATGTAGTTATCGTCGAGGGACTTGTAGTTCTCAAGGAAGATAGTCTTGGAAATGTCGTTGTTCAATCCCATCATGAAGTGGAACTTCATTGACATGGGGTCGTCCACGCCGGCTCGTCGCAAGGCAATCTTCATCTCCTTGAAGTACGTGTCGATGGACTTGGATCCTTGGTTGGTGTTCTCCATTTGGCGTAGAAGTTGTCCCGTGTAGGTTGGAGGCACAAACTCTTGCTGCAAAGCTCTCTTCGTCTTGGGCCAACTCATGTCGTAGGTCTCCAAAGGTGTGAGAAGCCACCATGTCGAGGCGTAGTCGTGGAAGTTTCTTGTGGCGCACTTCACTTGATCTTCGGGAGGAACTTGATGTAGCTTGAGGTAGTCATCCATTAGGTGCTCCCACTCGAGATACTCCTCGGGTTCTTGAGTCCCATAGAAAGGAATCTCATGGTCGGTGTCGAGGTCGTAGTAGCTTGTGGAAGTCGCGGACATGAGCTTGGGGAGCTTCTCTTGAGCGTAGTCTTGAGTGTTGGGGAACATAGTAATTTCAAAAAAATTCCTACGCACATGAAAGATCATGGTGATGCATAGCAACGAGAGGGGAGAGTGTTGTCCACGTACCCTCGTAGACTGATAGCGGAAGCGTTATAACAACGCGGTTGATGTAGTCGTACGTCTTCACGATCCGACCGATCAAGTACCGAACGCACGGCACCTCCGAGTTCTACACACGTTCAGCTCGATGACGTCCCTCGAACTCCGATCCAGCCGAGTGTTGAGGGAGAGTTTCGTCAGCACGACGGCGTGGTGACGATGATGATGTTCCACCGACGCAGGGCTTCGCCTAAGCTCCGCAACGGTATTATCGAGGTGTAATATGGTGGAGGGGGGCACCGCACACGGCTAAAATATCGTATATCAAGTGTGTTTAGAGGTGCCCCCTGCCCCCGTATATAAAGGAGCAAGGGGGAGGCCGGCGGCCCTAGGCGCGCCAAGGAGAGAGGGGGGAGTCCTCCTCCTAGTAGGAGTAGGACTCCCCTTTCCTAGTCCTACTAGGAAAAGAGGGGGGGGAGGAAAGAGAGGGAGAGGGAAAGGGGGCTGCGCCCCCCTCTCCTAGTCCAACTAGGATTCCTCCTGGGAGGGGGCGCACCACCTCCTGGCTGCTGCCCTCTCTCTCCCCTCAAGGCCCACTAAGGCCCAATACTTCCCCGGGGGGTTCCGGTAACCCTCCGGCACTCCGGTTTAATACAAAACTTCTCCGGAACACTTCCGGTGTCCGAATATAGTCGTCCAATATATCAATCTTTATGTCTCGACCATTTCAAGACTCCCCGTCATGTCCGTGATCACATCCGGGACTCCGAACAACCTTCGGTACATCAAAACATATAAACTCATAATATAACTGTCATCGTAACATTAAGCGTGCGGACCCTACGGGTTCGAGAACTATGTAGACATGACCGAGACACCTCTCCGGTCAATAACCAATAGCGGGACCTGGATGCCCATATTGGCTCCCACATATTCTACGAAGATCTTTATCGGTCAGACCGCATAACAACATACGTTGTTCCCATTGTCATCGGTATGTTACTTGCCCGAGATTCGATCGTCGGTATCTCGGTACCTAGTTCAATCTCGTTACCGGCAAGTCTCTTTACTCGTTCCGTAACACATCATCCCGCAACTAACTCATTAGTCACAATGCTTGCAAGGCTTATAGTGATGTGCATTACCGAGTGGGCCCAGAGATACCTCTCCGACAATCGGAGTGACAAATCCTAATCTCGAAAGACGCCAACCCAACAAGTACCTTTGGATACACCTGTAGAGCACCTTTATAATCACCCATTTACGTTGTGACGTTTGGTAGCACACAAAGTGTTCCTTCGGTAAACGGGAGTTGCATAATCTCATAGTCATAGGAACATGTATAAGTCATGAAGAAAGCAATAGCAACATACTAAACGATCGGGTGCTAAGCTAACTGAATGGGTCATGTCAATCACGTCATTCTCCTAATGAGGTGATCCCATTAATCAAATGACAACTCATGTCTATGGCTAGGAAACATAACCATCTTTGATTAATGAGCTCGTCAAGTAGAGGCATACTAGTGACACACTGTTTGTCTATGTATTCACACATGTATCATGTTTCCGGTTAATACAATTCTAGCATGAATAATAAACATTTATCATGATATAAGGAAATAAATAATACTTTATTATTGCCTCTAGGGCATATTTCCTTCAGTCTCCCACTTGCACTAGAGTCAATAATCTAGATTACACAGTAATGATTCTCACACCCATGGAGTCTTGGTGCTGATCATGTTTTGCTCGTGGAAGAGGCTTAGTCAACGGTCTGCAACATTCAGATCCGTATGTATCTTGCAAATTTCTATGTCTCCTACCTAGACTAAATCCCGGATGGAATTGAAGCGTCTTTTGATGTGCTTGGTTCTCTTGTGAAATCTGGATTCCTTTGCTAAGGCAATTGCACCAATATTGTCACAAAAGATTTTCATTGGTCCCGATGCACTAGGTATGACACCTAGATCGGTGATGAACTCCTTCATCCAGACTCGTTCATTTGCTGCTTCCGAAGCAGCTATGTATTCCGCTTCACACGTAGATCCCGCCACGACACTTTGCTTAGAACTGCACCAACTGACAGCTCCACCGTTCAACGTAAATACGTATCCGGTTTGCGATTTAGAATCATCCGGATCAGTGTCAAAGCTTGCATCAACGTAACCATTTACGATGAGCTCTTTGTCACGTCCATAAAAGAGAAACATATCCTTAGTCCTTTTCAGGTATTTGAGGATGTTCTTGACCGCTGTCCAGTGATCTACTCCTGGATTACTTTGGTACCTCCCTGCTAGACTTATAGCAAGGCACACATCAGGTCTGGTACACAGCATTGCGTACATGATAGAGCCTATGGCTGAAGCATAGGGAACATCTTTCATCTTCTCTCTATCTTCTGTAGTGGTCGGGCATTGAGTCTTACTCAATCTCACACCTTGTAGTACAGGCAAGAACCCTTTCTTTGCTTGATCCATTTTGAACTTCTTCAAAACTTTGTCAAGGTATGTGCTTTGTGAAAGTCCAATTAAGCGTCTTGATCTATCTCTATAGATCTTAATGCCTAATATATATGCAGCTTCACCGAGGTCTTTCATTGAAAAACTCTTATTCAAGTATCCCTTTATGCTATCCAGAAATTCTATATCATTTCCAATCAGTAATATGTCATCCACATATAATATCAGAAATGCTACTGAGCTCCCACTCACTTTCTTGTAAATACAGGCTTCTCCAAAAGTCTGTATAAAACCAAATGCTTTGATCACACTATCAAAGCGTTTATTCCAACTCCGAGAGGCTTGCACCAGTCCATAAATGGATCACTGGAGCTTGCACACTTTGTTAGCTCCCTTTGGATCGACAAAACCTTCTGGTTGCATCATATACAACTCTTCTTCCAGAAATCCATTCAGGAATGCAGTTTTGACATCCATTTGCCAAATTTCATAATCATAAAATGTGGCAATTGCTAACATGATTCGGACAGACTTAAGCATTGCTACGGGTGAGAAGGTCTCATCGTAGTCAATCCCTTGAACTTGTCGAAAACCTTTCGCAACAAGTCGAGCTTTATAGACAGTAACATTACCATCAGCGTCAGTCTTCTTCTTGAAGATCCATTTATTTTCAATGGCTTGCCGACCATCGGGCAAGTCAACCAAAGTCCATACTTTGTTCTCATACATGGATCCCATCTCGGATTTCATGGCTTCAAGCCATTTTGCGGAATCTGGGCTCACCATCGCTTCTTCATAGTTCGTAGGTTCGTCATGGTCTAGTAACATGACCTCCAGAACAGGATTGCCGTACCACTCTGGTGCGGATCTTGATCTAGTTGATCTACGAGGTTCAGTAATAACTTGATCTGAAGTTTCATGATCATTATCATTAACTTCCTCACTAATTGGTGTAGGTGTCGCAGAAACTGATTTCTGCGATGATCTACTTTCCAATAAGGGAGCAGGTACAGTTACCTCATCAAGTTCTACTTTCCTCCCACTCACATCTTTCGAGAGAAACTCCATCTCTAGAAAGGATCCATTCCTAGCAACGAATATCTTGCCTTCGGATCTGTGATAGAAGGTGTACCCGGCAGTCTCTTTTGGGTATCCTATGAAGACACATTTCTCCGATTTAGGTTCGAGCTTATCAGGTTGAAGTTTCTTCACATAAGCATCGCAACCCCAAACTTTAAGATACGACAACTTTGGTTTCTTGCCAAACCATAGTTCATAAGGCGTCGTATCAACGGATTTTGATGGTGTCCTATTTAGAGTGAATGCAGCCGTCTCTAAAGCATAACCCCAAAACGATAACGGTAAATCAGTCATAGATCGCACCATGTCTAATAAAGTACGATTACGACGTTCGGACACACCATTACGCTGTGGTGTTCCGGGTGGCGTGAGTTGCGAAACTATTCCGCATTGTTTCAAATGTAGACCAAACTCGTAACTCAAATATTCTCCTCCACGATCAGATCGTAGAAATTTTATTTTCTTGTTACGATGATTTTCAACTTCACTCTGAAATTCTTTGAACTTTTCAAATGTTTCAGACTTATGTTTCATTAAGTAGATATACCCATATCTGCTCAAATCATCTGTGAAGGTGAGAAAATAACGATATCCACCACGAGCCTCAATATTCATCGGACCGCATACATTTGTATGTATGATTTCCGACAAATCTGTTGCTCTCTCCATAGTTCCGGAGAACGGTGTTTTGGTCATCTTGCCCATGAGGCACGGTTCGCAAGTACCAAGTGATTCAAAATCAAGTGATTCCAAAATTCCATCAGTATGGAGTTTCTTCATGCGCTTTACACCGATATGACCCAAACAGCAGTGCCACAAATAAGTTGCACTGTCATTATTAACTCTACATCTTTTGGCTTCGACATTATGAATATGTGTATCACTACTATCGAGATTCATTAAAAATAGACCACTCTTCAAGGGTGCATGACCATAAAAGATATTATTCATATAAATAGAACAACCATTATTCTCTGATTTAAATGAATAACCGTCTCGCATTAAACAAGATCCAGTATAATGTTCATGCTCAACGCTGGCACCAAATAACAATTATTTAGGTCTAAAACTAATCCCGAAGGTAGATGTAGAGGTAGCGTGCCGACGGCGATCACATCGACTTTGGAACCATTTCCCACGCGCATCATCACCTCATCCTTAGCCAATCTTTGCTTAATCCGTAGCCCCTATTTCGAGTTGCAAATATTAGCAACAGAACCAGTATCAAATACCCAGGTGCTACTGCGAGTATTAGTAAGGTACACATCAATAAAATGTATATCACATATACCTTTGTTAACCTTGCCATCCTTCTTATCCGCCAAATACTTGGGGCAGTTCCGCTTCCAGTGACTAGTCTGCTTACAGTAGAAGCACTCAGTTTCAGGCTTAGGTCCAGATTTGGATTTCTTCTCCTGAACAGCAACTTGCTTGCTGTTCTTCTTGAAGTTCCCTTTCTTGTTCCCTTTGCCCTTTTTCTTGAAACTAGTGGTTTTACTGACCATCAACACTTGATGCTCCTTTTTGATTTCTACCTCCGCTGCCTTTAGCATTGCGAAGAGCTCGGGGATTGTCTTGTCCATCCCTTGCATGTTATAGTTCATCACGAAGCTCTTGTAGCTTGGTGGCAGTGATTGAAGAATTCTGTCAATGACGCAATCATCTGGAAGTTGAACTCCTAGTTGAATCAAGTGATTATTATACCCAGACATTCTGAGTATATGCTCACTGACAGAACTATTCTCTTCCATCTTGCAGCTATAGAACTTATTGGAGACTTCATATCTCTCAATCCGGCCATTTGCTTGAAATATTAACTTCAACTCCTGGAACATCTCATATGCTCCATGACGTTCAAAACGTCGTTGAAGACCCGATTCTAAGCCGTAAAGCCTAGCACACTGAACTATTGAGTAGTCATCAGCTTTGCTCTGCCAGACGTTCATAACTTCTGGCGTTGCTCTTGCAGGAGGCCTGGCACCTAGCGGTGCTTCTAGGACGTAATTCTTCTGTGCAGCAATGAGGATAATCCTCAAGTTACGGACCCAGTCCGTGTAATTGCTACCATCATCTTTCAACTTAGCTTTCTCAAGGAACGCATTAAAATTCAATGGAACAACAACACGGGCCATTTATCTACAATTAACATAGACAAGAAAGATACTATCAGGTACTAAGTTCATGATAAATTTAAGTTCAATTAATCATATTTACTTAAGAACTCCCACTTAGATAGACATCCCTCTAATCATCTAAGTGATTACGTGATCCAAAGCAACTAAACCATCTCCGATTAACACGTGAGATGGAGTAGTTTCAATGGTGAACATCACTATGTTGATCATATCTACTATATGATTCACGCTCGACCTTTCGGTCTCTGTGTTCCGAGGCCATATCTGTATATGCTAGGCTCGTCAAGTTTAACCTGAGTATTCCGCGTGTGCAACTGTTTTGCACCTGTTGTATTTGAACACAGAGCCTATCACACCCGATTAACACGTGGTGTCTCAGCACGAAGAACTTTCGCAACGGTGCATAGTCAGGGAGAACACTTTATCTTGAAATTTTAGTGAGAGATCATCTTATAATGCTACCGTCATTCAAAGCAAGATAAGATGCATAAAGGATTAACATCACATGCAATCAATATAAGTGATATGATATGGCCATCATCATCTTGTGCTTGTGATCTCCATCTCCGAAGCACCGTGCTTGTGATCTCCATCTCCGAAGCACCATCATGATCACCATCGTCACCGGCGCGACACCTTGATCTCCATCGTAGTATCGTTGTCGTCTCGCCAACTAATTGCTTTTACGACTATCGCTACCGCTTAGTGATAAAGTAAAACTATTACATGGTGATTGCATCTCATATAATAAAGCGACAACCATATGGCTCCTGCCAGTTGCCGATAACTCGGTTACAAAACATGATCATCTCATACAAAAAATTATATCACATCATGTCTTGACCATATCACATCACAACATGCCCTGCAAAAACAAGTTAGACGTCCTCTACTTTGTTGTCGCAAGTTTTACGTGGCTGTTACGGGCTTAGCAAGAACCGCTTACCTACGCATCAAAACCACAACGATAGTTTGTCAAGTTGGTGCTGTTTTAACCTTCGCAAGGACTGGGCGTAGCCACACTCGGTTCAACTAAAGTGAGAGAGACAGACACCCGCCAGTCACCTTTAAGCAACGAGTGCTCCGAACGGTGAAACCAGTCTCGCGTAAGCGTACCAAAGTATGACATGCTGGTAAGCAGTATGACTTATATCGCCCACAACTCACTTGTGTTCTACTCGTGCATAGCATCAACGCATAAAACCAGGCTCGGATGCCACTGTTGGGGAACGTAGTAATTTCAAAAAAATTCCTACGCACACGAAAGATCATGGTGATGCATAGCAACAAGAGGGGAGAGTGTTGTCCACGTACCCTCATAGACCGACAGCGGAAGCGTTATAACAACGCGGTTGATGTAGTCGTACGTCTTCACGATCCGACCGATCAAGTACCGAACGCACGGCACCTCCGAGTTCTACACACGTTCAGCTTGATGACGTCCCTCGAACTCCGATCCAGCCGAGTGTTGAGGGAGAGTTTCGCCAGCACGACGGCGTGGTGACGATGATGATGTTCCACCGACGCAGGGCTTCGCCTAAGCTCCACAACGGTATTATCGAGGTGTAATATGGTGGAGGGGGGCACCGCACACGGCTAAAATATCGTATATCAAGTTTGTTTAGAGGTGCCCCCTGCCCCCGTATATAAAGGAGCAAGGGGGAGGCCGGCGGCCCTAGGCGCGCCAAGGAGAGAGGGGGGAGTCCTCCTCCTAGTAGGAGTAGGACTCCCCTTTCCTAGTCCTACTAGGAAAAGAGGGGGGGGAGGAAAGAGAGGGAGAGGGAAAGGGGGCTGCGCCCCCCTCTCCTAGTCCAACTAGGATTCCTCCTGGGAGGGGGCGCACCACCTCCTGGCTGCTGCCCTCTCTCTCCCCTCAAGGCCCACTAAGGCCCAATACTTCCCCGGGGGGTTCCGGTAACCCTCCGGCACTCCGGTTTAATCCGAAACTTCTCCGGAACACTTCCGGTGTCCGAATATAGTCATCCAATATATCAATCTTTATGTCTCGACCATTTCAAGACTCCTCGTCATGTCCGTGATCACATCCGGGACTCCGAACAACCTTCGGTACATCAAAACATATAAACTCATAATATAACTGTCATCGTAACGTTAAGCGTGCGGACCCTACGGGTTCGAGAACTATGTAGACATGACCGAGACACCTCTCCGGTCAATAACCAATAGCGGGACCTGGATGCCCATATTGGCTCCCACATATTCTATGAAGATCTTTATCGGTCAGACCGCATAACAACATACGTTGTTCCCTTTGTCATCAGTATGCTACATGCCCGAGATTCGATCGTCGGTATCTCGATACCTAGTTCAATCTCATTACCGGCAAGTCTCTTTACTCATTCCATAACACATCATCCCGCAACTAACTCATTAGTCACAATGCTTGCAAGGCTTATAGTGATGTGCATTACCGAGTGGGCCCAGAGATACCTCTCCGACAATCGGAGTGACAAATCCTAATCTCGAAATACGCCAACCCAACAAGTACCTTTGGAGACACCTGTAGAGCACCTTTATAATCACCCATTTACGTTGTGACGTTTGGTAGCACACAAAGTGTTCCTCCGGTAAACGGGAGTTGCATAATCTCATAGTCATAGGAACATGTATAAGTCATGAAGAAAGCAATAGCAACATACTAAACGATCGGGTGCTAAGCTAACTGAATGGGTCATGTCAATCACGTCATTCTCCTAATGAGGTGATCTCGTTAATCAAATGACAACTCATGTCTATGGCTAGGAAACATAACCATCTTTGATTAACGAGCTAGTCAAGTAGAGGCATACTAGTGACACACTGTTTGTCTATGTATTCACACATGTATCATGTTTCCGGTTAATACAATTCTAGCATGAATAATAAACATTTATCATGATATAAGGAAATAAATAATACTTTATTATTGCCTCTAGGGCATATTTCCTTCATTGAGGTGCTTGTTGGCGAAGATGTCGTATATCCGTAGGCGAAGATGCCTTAAAGTCGCTTGGCGAAGATGCCAAGGGAGATGGTGAAGTCGTTGAGCGGTTGCTGGTGTAGAGCTCTTGACCTTCACGTTCTTGGTGGTGATGGTGTCGATGCCGATGTGACCTTACCGGAGATGGTAGCTCGGAGGCATGTGCTCTTGAGCGTCATCTCGAAGATGAGGAAGATCGCTTGTAGGACTTGATGAGGGATTGGATCTCCTCCATTTGAACTTGCATCTTGGCGTCGAAGTTGTTGTTCGTGGCATCGAACTTGTCTTTGTTGTTGTAGACCGGAGGTGAAATGCCTTGCCTATCCATCACAAGACTCGAGCAAATATGAGTGGGAGAAAGAGAAGAACGATACCAAATGTACCTTGACCGATGTTGAAGATGGATCAATGATCACTCAATGTGTAACAAGGAAATAGCACAATTGGTACTAATTCTTGTCGGTTTCTCACACCTACACAAGTAAGGCTTATAGTGGAGCTCGGTGAGGATAGTGGCACAAAAAATTTGATGCAAAATGTTAGCAAGAGTCAATAATGTTGAAAAAGATTCACAAATTCGCAAGTGAAACAAGTAGACCAATAGCAAAGAATGGCACACGGAAACACACACACGGATAGATAAATGGGGTCGTGCAACCAAGGAAATGAGCACAAAATGTGGAGTCCACGGAAAACGCTCGTGTTGCACAACTCAAGAGAGACGCTAGCACGATTGCTCAATAGGTGGATACGACACTTGTGCACAACCTATGATATGCAAAATGGATAAACTTCTATCCCAAGTATGTTATGTATGTATGGTTCCCGGTGTTTCTCTCAAGATGATCCAAGATGATCGGATATGACAATCTTATACGCGATGTAGTATGATGCTATGGCACTTGCTTACAAGTTATTTGGTCTTTCTATTTTGCTTAAAAGCTTATTCTTTTTTTGTATGTATGGCCACTTTGCAAAATGCACAAATCAAGATAGCAATTGTGTATATGCGGGAACAAACTTGAGGCACACGGGATGATATGATACCAAGATGATATGGTATGTATGCAATGTATATGGTGTGGATCACTAATGTGCACAAGTAACGTTGCCGGCAATACTCAAATGGCTAGTCTCGATAGGCAAGTGACGCAAAATGGGCTAGGGGTTAACAATGCAATTGCAAGGGGAATATACAATGGTGTCGTCGAGGTTACCGTCCTTGGCGATGATGAGTGGCGGTGTTCTTGATGTAGATACCAAGATGAAGGAGACTCGTCCCTAAGTAGCCGAAACACCTTAGGAAACGGAAAAACCACAACTCAAAATCTCAAGGACAAAAGTCAAACGGTGGTAGTGTAAGCGGTGGTGGTTTTGCGGAAGCTCAATGGGATTGCGGAAATGCAATGATGGGTTTTGAGACGCAATGCGGACGTCGAGGGTAAGGTGGATGGACTATACACGGTGTCGGAGTTCGAAACACGGTCCCTAAGTAGCCGAAACACCTTAGGAGACACAACTCACAACACAAACAAAATTGGGTTAAGTTGGGTGGTGGAAGTGTATGGTGGGTAAGCCTATGCGGAAGTTATGGTGGCGGTTGATGAAGAAGCAATCATCCCTAAGTAGCCGAAACACCTTAGGAGACTCAAATAACAACTCAAACAACCTCAAATGCTAAGGGGAACAAAATTGGTTAGGTTGCGGAAGTCGGTGGTGGTTATGCGGATGTTGTGGTGGAAACCCTAGGCAAAGTTGTCAAAATTTGATGGAGTCAAATGGGGATGGGACCTATCTAGATGGATAGAGGATGTCAATAGCTACTCAACGAGCTAAAGAACGCGAAAATCGGACTCCGGATGTGGAAGTTATGCACAAAACGGTGAAACAGGGAAGGCTGAAATCCCAGGGGCCGGACATCCGGGGCTCGGGCCGGATTTCCGGGACCTGATGTCCTAAACCGCGCGCGAAAATGCGCTCCAGGAGCCGGATGTCTGGGGCACGGGCCGGATGTCCGGGGGGCCAGATGTCCGGGGCAACGGGCCGGATGTCCGGGCTCCAAATCCGAGGATGAACTCGAGGAACTTGATTTTGGGGGCGGAAATTGATGATTTCGGGGTCAAAATTGGAGAGATTTCGTGGATGGAAAGTGGGGAAAATTGGGGGAAAGCTAGATCCACAAGTAACAAAGCAAATTCACGGATCAAATTCAACAAAACATCATCACACCAATAAATCACAAAAAAATTGGGGCTATTTTTGGTGGGGATTTTCGAAATTGGGGAAGAGATCAACAAAACTAGGCTAGAAAACACAACGGGGAGGCTCCAAAATCGTGATCAACGTGGCTCATGGTACCAAGATGATGTAGGGCGAAACCCTAGGTGGCCGATCTTTCACGAAAGGAGCGGATCCCAAAGAGGAACTCGAAGAACACGAGGGGGAACACGAGGGAAAACACGAGAGAATCACTCAACCAACAAGAATAGATCACACTTGCGCTAGATCGATGAACACAAAGGTAAGATACAAGATCCAAATCCAACAAAGGACGATACAAAGGTAACCGGTTCTTCTCCGTAAGGAGGTCTTGATAGGGGTCTTCTCCGTGAGGAGGTCTTGAATCCAAGGTGGATCTTCTCTGTAGAGGGGCCGCGGTCTCTCTCGTGGAGTAGATCCATAATGGATGAGCAAAGCTCTATCTCACATATGAGCTAATCCTTTGCTAACCCTAGAAAGATGGAGGAGAAAGAGTATATATAGTCTAGGGGGTCGAAGGGGTACACGGGCCTCAGCCCTTACTGTGCGCAGACAGGGGTGGCCGGATGTCCGGGCGACGGGTCGGATGTCCGGGGCTTCAGGAGGGGCCGGATGTCCGGGCTGGAGGGTAAAACTTCTGGATGTCTTCTGTCGTCGATGCCGGATTTCCGGGGGAAGGGCCGGATGTCCGGGCTTTGGCGAGGCGCCGGATGTCCGGGGCTGGCGCCGGATGTCCGGCCGCTGATGCTGTTGGCCGTCTATTGGTGCAGCTCCTTGGCGGCTGCACAGGCGCCGGATGTCCGGCCTTTGGCCCGGATGTCCGGCCGCTGTAGCTTCAGCAGCTCCGTCTTCTTCCGTTGTCGCTTCCAGGCCTCCCTCGCGGATGGTGTAGTTGTACCTTGGCGCTTGCACTCCTCCTCGTCGTCCGTAGTGTTCCGACAATACCTATGCATGCACACGAGTGGAGTGTCAAGTAGTATACCATCCTCGAAGGGGTCAAGTGAGCACGTGTAAAGGAGATGATTCACCTTTGCGTATGTGAAGTAGATGTCGCACGTGTCACTCGCCGAATGGACTCTTGACATGGTGATGTCCATAGGATGCTCCGCATCACAAGAAAAGTTCACTCATCCAACTCTGGATCATATTTGCTCTCATTGTCTTCGCTCGAAGACATAGGATTTTGGTTGAGCATCACATCAGTCATCTGACTTTGTTCACTTGGACCCCACTTAACAGTACGGTGGTTCCTATGACTCAGTAAATAAGAAAAGGAAACTATGGAACAACTATGTCTTCGCACTCCATAGTCTTCAAGTGAATGTCTTCACAGGTCATTATCTTCATCGTGAATGTCTTCAGGAACCACCATTCTCTTCAATGTCTTCATACATTTTTAGGGGTCATCTCTGGTAGGTAAACCGAATCAATGAGGGACTACTACCTGTGTCATCCTGCAATTCTCACAAAGACATTAGTCCCTCAACCAAGTTTGTCGTCAATACTCCAAAACCAACTAGGGGTGGCACTAGATGCACTTACAACTAATGGTTTGTATATGTGATCTGAGTAGGCTTTTTGCCTTTTTGCACTAACCACCACACGCGAATAAGTATGGGCACTCAGCATCATACGATTCTCCTGAAAAGTCTTCGAACGTCAGCAGTTGAGCGGCGCGTGCCCGGTTGGACAGTAACCGCCTGTGCTTGTAGAAGGAGGTGGGTGTATGCAACGCACATGAGTGCTTAAGATGATTGGCCCATGACCCCTACGTAGTTAGGATGTAGACCGACATGCTGACCTCTCTATTGAGCCTAGGTAGGACTATGGGGTGTCGATCAGCTGAGATCGGGCATAACCCAGATAGGTGTGTTCGGCCGGAGTTAATCGAGCATGTTGGGTCAGTTGGTGCACCCCTGCAGGGAAGTAATCTATTCGAACAACTGTGTCCATGGTAACAGACGCTCAGAGTTGTATCCCGATCTACTACAACTAGAACCGGATACTTGTTACACTAAATTTATATGATGGCTCCGGGATTGCTTCCTCACGGGGTAGACGAGGAAGGATCTCTGGGTGTTTCTACTATATACTTGTTACTATTTTATATGTTACTCTACTCTATTCTCTTGCTGCAAGACGCTGCAAGAGGCTAGTCTTCATTAGGCTAGGTTTTCCCTTCTATTCTGGCATTTCTGGAGTATAGTCCTCAGACAAACCCTTCCCTTGATACTGATGCATACTTAGCATAGATTTGATGTAAGTCTTGCGAGTACTTTGGATGAGTACTCATGGTTGCTTTGCTACCTTTTTCCCCTCTACCCGGTTGCTACGACCAGATGACGGAACCCCAGAGCCAGCTAATCCTGCCGATGGATACTACTACCCTGATGGAGCCTACTACTACATGGAGACCGATGACCAGGACTAGATAGGATGCCCCAGGTAGGAGGCCTGCGCCTTTTCGATCTAGTTGTCATTGTTTTGCTTAGCCTTCTTAAGGCAAAATTGTCTATTTATGTTTGTACTCAGATATTGTTGCTTTCGCTGACTTATGTATTTGGATCCTCGTGACCCTGGCTTGTAATATCTTCACGTGAGTCATAGAGTCTCTGAAATTTGTGTCGTAGAGTTGTGTTTTGATATCTTCCCATGAGTCTCTGATCTTGACCGTGCATGTTTGCATGTATGATTAGTGCACGGTCGAGTCGGGGGCGTCACTAGGCGTTACTCCATTTTTTATGAACTTCATACTAGATGCATGCTGCATAGTAGTCAATGTGCCTAGTAATAGTAGTAGATGCAGGCACAAGTCAGTCTACTTATCTCGGACGTGATGCCTATATACATGATCATTGCCATGAATATCGTCATAACTATACGCTTTTCTATTTATTCCCCAACAGTAATTTGTTTACCCACCGTATGCTATGTTCAAGAGAGAAGCCCGGGTGTATCTTTATCATATATATGAAAATCCAAAAATACCTTGCTGCAATTTATTTACTTTTATTTTTTGTGTTTTTGTCTATCTATCTATCACTACGAGTTTAATCCTTGCAATTAACCGCCAAGGATTGACGACACCTTGTTTGCGTTGGGTGCAAGTATTTGTTATTTTGTGTGTAGGTGCTATTCATGAGGTATTGCGTGGTTCTCCTACTGGATTGATAACCTTGGTTCTTAACTGAGGGAAATAGCTATCTCTACTGTACTACATTGATACGTCCATTTTGCATCATGCTTTTATATCAATATTTATTGCATTATGGGCTATTATTACACATTATATCATAATACTTATGCCCATTCTCTCTTATTTTATAAGGTTTACATGAAGAGGGAGAATGCCGGTAGCTGGAATTTTGGACTTGAAAAGGAGCAAATATTAGAGACCTATTCTGCAGAATACAAAAGTCTTGAAACTTCACGGAGCTTATTTTTGTAATATATAAAAAATATTGGGCGAAGAAAGAACCAGAGGGGGGCCACTAGCCAGCCACAAGGGTGGAGGGCGCGCCCCTGACCTCGTGGGCCCATTGGCAGGCCTCCGGTGCCCATCTTCTGCTATATGGTGTCTTTTACCCTGGAAAAAATCAAGAAGAAGCTTTTGGGATGAAGCGCCGCTGTATCGAGGCGGAACCTGGGCAGAACCAATCTAGGGCTCCGGCGGAGCTGTTCTGCTGGGAAACATCCCTCTAGGAGGGGGAAATCATCGCCATCGTCATCCCCATCGATCCTCTCATTGAGAGGGGGTCACTCTCCATCAACATCTTCACCAGCACCATCTCCTCTCGAACCCTAGTTCATCTCTTGTATTCAATCTTGGTCCCAAAACCTCAGATTGGTACCTGTGGGTTGCTAGTAGTGTTGATTACTCCTTGTAGTTGATGCTAGTTGGTTTATTCGGTGAAAGATCATATGTTCCGATCCTTAATGATAATTTATACTCCTCTGATTATGATTATGAATATGCTTAGTGAGTAGTTACGTTTTTTCCTGAGGACATGGGAGAAGTCTTGTTATAAGTAATCATGTGAATTTGGTATTTGTTTGATATTTTGATGACATGTATGTTGTCTCTCCTCTAGAAGTCTTGTTATAAGAAGACATCCTCCAATCTTACTACAATCGCCTTACCCCTACTGAAATTGAAGCTTTCAAGATGATTGAAATAGTTCGAGTGCAAAACAAGTATCTAACTCGTGAAAATGTTGCAAGAGCATATCATCGCACTCAAGGGCATTATTCGTCAGATGGAACACCTCCTACGTTCGATGTTGGACGACAAGCCTGCTTCATCAACAACCCCATCATCACCACCTCCGAAGAAAGAGATCTAAATACATGGGTATGGGCACTCCCTTGGCAACTGCCATGCTTGGGGTACTGCCCCGGTTTCGTATCACCATCACATCTTTATCTTTATCGTTTTTCTTAGTTCGATATTTTTGGTTATATCTTGATCTAGTAGAATGAATTTTTTAGTATGATCTAGCTTTGAATTTTGCTTTATGCTCTATCTATGTAATCGAGTGCGTGAGATATATAATAAAGAGTAGTTATGAGTAAAGGGCTTTGCTTTCTTGCTATGATCTTGAGGGAATTAAATAAAAGAAATAATAAAAGAAATAAATAAAAATATCATATATTGATCTTATGGAGAGTAATGACTTCACGTATAAAGAGTATGATGAATAAAAGTTGTTAAGAGTTGACAAACTTAGTTTTGGTCATTGTTGCAATTAATAGGAAGTAATAAAGAAAGAGAGGCTTCACATATAAATATACTACCTTGGACATCTTTTATAATTGTGAGCACTCATTAAAATATGACGTGCTAAAAGGTTGATGTTGGACAAGGAAGACAACATAATGAGTTATGCTTGCTTATATGCGAATAGAAGTTATATTGTCTTGGATCATCCAACATGTTGAGCTTGCCTTTCCCCCTCATGCTAGCCAAATTCTTTGCACCACGTAGAGATACTACTTGTGCTTCCAAACATCCCTAAACCCAGTTTTGCCATGAGAGTCCACCATACCTACCTATGGATTTAGTAAGATCCTTGAAGTAAGTTGTCATCGGTGCAAGCAATAAAAATTGCTCTTTAAATATGCACGATCTATTAGTGTGAAGAAAATAAGCTTTATACGAACTTGTGATATGGAAGAAATAAAAGCGATAGACTGCATAATAAAGGTCTTTATCACAAGTGGCAATATAAAGTGATGTTCTTTAGCATTAAGATTTTGTGCATCCAACCATTAAAGAGCATGACAACCTCTGCTTCCCTCTGCGAAGGGCCTATCTTTTACTTTTATCTCCTACCCTCATACAAGAGTCATGGTGATCATCACCTTTCCTTTTTATACTTTTTTTCCTTTGGCAAGCTCTATGTGTTAGAGAGATCCGGATATATATATATATATATATATATATATATATATATATATATCCACTCGGATGTATGTTTTCACAAAGTGTTATTGTTGACATTACCCTTGAGGTAAGAAGTTGGGAGGCGAAACTATAAGCCCTTATCTTTCTCTGTGTCCGATTAAAACTTTGAACCCATAAGTATCGCGTGAGTGTTAGCAATTGTGAAAGATTAAGTGATAGTTGAGTATGTGGACTTGCTGAAAAGATCTTATATTGACTCTTTCCGATGTTATGATAAATTGCAATTGCTTCAATGACTGAGATCATAGTTTGTTAGTTTTCAATGAGTTTCTGATTCGTACTTTGCCTTGTGAATGAATTGTTACTTTATCATCAGAAATTATATGACAATATATGTTGCTGTTCTAAAGAGGATTATGATTCCCTCATGTCCGTATTTTATTTTTATCGACACCTCTATCTCTAAACATGTGGACATATTTATCGATATTGGCTTTCGCTTGAGGACAAGCGAGGTCTAAGCTTGGGGGAGTTGATACGTCCATTTTGCATCATGCTTTTATATAAATACTTATGCCTATTCTCTCTTATTTTATAAGGTTTACATTAAGAGGGAGAATCCCGGCAGCTGGAATTCTGGACTGGATAGGGAGCAAATATTAGAGACCTATTATGCACAACTCCAAAAGTCCTGAAACTTCACAGAGCTTATTTTTGGAATATATAAAAAATATTGGGCAAAAAAAGAAAGAGAGGGGGACCACCAGCCAGCCACAAGGGTGGAGGGCGCGCCCTACCCCCTGGGCGCGCCCCCGACTTCGTGGGCCCACTGGCAGGCCTCCGGTGCCCATCTTCTGCTATATGGTGTCTTTTACCCATAAAAAAATCAAAAATAAGCTTTCGGTACGAAGCGCCACCGTCTCGAGGCGGAACCTGGGTAGAACCAATTGAGGGCTCTGGCGGAGCTGTTCTGCCGGGGAAACATCCCTGCGGGAGGGGGAAAACATCGCCATCGTCATCACCATCGATCCTCTCATCGAGAGGGGGTCAATCTCCATCAAAACCTTCACCAGCACCATCTCCTCTCAAACCCTAGTTCATCGCTTATATTCGTTCTTGGTCCCAAAACCTCAGATTGCTAACTGTGGGTTGCTAGTAGTGTTGATTACTCCTTGTAGTTGATGCTAGTTGGTTTATTCGGTGAAAGATCATATGTTCAGATCCTTAATGATAATTAATACTCCTCCGATCATGATTATGAATATGCTTTGTGAGTAGTTACGTTTGTTCCCGAGGACATGGAAGAGGTCTTGTTATAAGTAATCATGTGAATTTGGTATTCGTTCGATATTTTGATGAGATGTATGTTGTCTTTCCTCTAGTGGTGTTATGTGAACATCGACTACATGACACTTCACCATTATTTGGGCCTAGGGGAAGGCATTGGGAACTAATAAGTAGATGATGGGTTGCTAGAGTGACAGAATCTTAAACCCTAGTTGATGCGTTACTTCGTAAGGGGCTAATTTGGATCCATGTTTCAAGCTATCGTTAGGTTTACCTTAATACTTATTTTGTAGTTGCGGATGCTTGCGAGAGGGGTTAATCATAAGTGGGAGGCTTGTCCAAGGAAGGGCAGTACCCAAGCACCGGTCCACCCACATATAAAATTATCAAAGTAACGAACGCGAATCATATGAGCATGATGAAAACTAACTTGACAATAATTCCCATGTGTCCTTGGGAGTGCTTTGCTTTATATAAGAGTTCGTCCAGGCTTGTCCTTTGGTACAAAAAGGATTGGTCCACCTTGCTGCACCTTGTTTACTTTTGTTACTTGTTACCCGTTACAAATTATCTTATCACAAAACTATTTGTTACCGATAATTTCAGTGCTTGCAGAGAATACCTTGCTAAAAACCACTTGTCATTTCCTTCTGCTCCTCGTTGGGTTCGACACTCTTACTTATCAAAAGGACTACAATAGAACCCCTATACTTGTGGGTCATCCAGTCTCTTTTCTGGAGCCATTGCCGGGAAGTGAAGCGCCTTTGGTAAGTGGAATTTCGTAAGGAAACATTTATATATTGTGCTGAAATTTACTGTCAGTTGTTACTATGGAAAATGATCCTTTGAGGGGTTTGTTCAGGGTATCTTCACCTTGACCGGAACCACAATTAGTTGCTCCTCAACCTACTGCACCTACTGAAAATATTTATTATGAAATTCCTTCGAGTATGATAGACAAACTGCTAGCTAATCCTTATGCAGGAGATGGAACATTACATCCCGATATGCACCTAATCTATGTGGATGAAGTTTGTGGATTATTTAAGCTTGCATGTATGCCTGAGGATGTTGTCAAGAAGAAGGTATTCCCTTTATCTTTGAAGGGAAAGGCATTGACATGGTATAGGCTATTGGATGATATTGGATCATGGAACTACAACCGATTGAAATTGGAATTTCATCAGAAGTTTTATCCTATGCATCTGGTTCATCATGATCGGAATTATGTATATAATTTTTGGCCTCGTGAAGGAGAAAGTATCGCTCAAGCTTTGGGGAGGCTTAAGTCAATGTTATATTCATGCCCCAATCATGAGCTCTCAAGAGAAATTATTATTCAAAATTTTTATGCTCGGCTTTCTCATAATGATCGATCCATGCTCAATACTTCTTGTACTAGTTCCTATATGAAGAAGGATATTGAATTCAAATGGGATTTATTGGAAAGAATTAAACGCAACTCTGAAGATTGGGATCTCAATGAAGGTAAGGAGTCAGGTATAAACCTTAATTTTGATTGTGTTAAATCTTTTATGGATACCGATGCTTTTCGTGATTTTAGCACTAAATATGGACTTGACTCTGAGATAGTAGCTTCTTTCTGTTAATCTTTTGCTACTCACGTTGATCTCCCTAAGGAGAAGTGGTTTAAATATCATCCTCCCATTGAAGTTAAAGTAGCTGAGCAGACTAAGGCATAGCCTAGTGGTGGGGAGGGGTTGATGCCTTCCCACCCACCCAGGTTCAAGGCATGGTACTTGCAATTTGGGTTTGTTGCACCAATTATACGATAGGGGGTTCCCTTACAATATTTCTATCAAAAAAGTTAAAGTAGCCGAACCTGTTAAAGTTGAAGAAGAAACTATTATTTATAACGTTGATCCTATTGTTCCCACTTCTTATATTGAGAAACCGCCATTCCCTGTTAGAATAAAGGATCATGCTAAAGCTTCAACTATGGTTTGTAAGAGTTATACTGAAAAACCTACACCCTCTAAACAAATTAAAGTTGAACCTAGTATTGCTATGGTTAAAGATCTCTTGGCTGATAATATTGATGGGCATGTTATTTATTTCTGTGATGAAGCTGCTAGAATTGCTAAACCCGATACTAAAGACAAACATAGAGCTATTGTTGGCATGCCTATTGTTTCTGTTAAAATAGGAGATCATTGTTATCGTGGCTTATGTGATGTGGGTGCTAGTGTGAGTGTGATTCCTTTTACCTTATATAAAGAAATTATGAATGATATTGCACCAGCTGAGATAGAAGATATTGATGTCACTATTAAGCTTGCTAATAGAGATACTATATAACCAATTGGGATTGTTGGAGATGTTGAAGTCTTGTGTGGGAAGATAAAATATCCTACTGATTTTCTTGTTCTTGGTTCCCACAAGATAATTTTTGTCCTATTATATTTGGTAGACCCTTCTTGAATACTGTTAATGCTAGGATAGACTGCGAGAAAGATATTGTTACTGTTGGTTTGGGAGATATGTCTCATGATTTTCATTTCTCTAAATTTCGTAGACAACCCCATGATAATGAATTGCCTAGTAAATATGAAATTATTGGTCTTGCTTCTATTGCCGTGCCTCTTGATGATCCTTTAGAACAATATTTGCTAGACCATGAAAATGATATGTTTATGAATGAAAGAAGGGAAATAGATGAAGTATTCTTTAATCAGGGACCTATTTTGAAACACAATTTGCCTATTGAAATCCTTGGGGATCCTCCCCCGGCCTAAGGGTGATCATGTGTTTGAGCTTAAACAATTACCTGATACTACGAAATATGCATATCTTGATGAAAAGAAGATATATCCTGTTATTATTAGTGCTAACCTTTCAGAGCATGAAGAGAAGAAATTATTGAAAACTCTGAAGAAGCACCGTGCTACTATTGGGTATACTCTTGATGATCTTAAGGGCATTAGTCCCACTTTATGTTAGCACAAAATTAAACTGGAGAAAGACGCTAAGCCGTTGATCATCAACGACGGTTAAATCCTAAGATGAAAGAAGTGGTAAGGAATGAAATACTAAAGCTTCTGGAGGCAGGTACAATTTATCCTATTGCTAATAGTCAATGGGTAAGTCCTATTCATTGTGTCCCTAAGAAGGGAGGTATTACTGTTGTTCCTAATGATAAGAATGAATTGATTCCAGAAAGAATTGTTATAGGTTATAGAATGGTAATTGATTTTTGCAAATTGAATAAAGCTACTAGAAAAGATCATTATCCTCTACCTTTTATTGACCAAATGCTAGAAAGATTATCCAAACATACTCACTTTTGCTTTCTAGATGGTTACTCTGGTTTCCCTCAAATACCTGTGTCGAAAGAAGACCAAGAGAAAACCACTTTTACTTGTCCTTTCGGTACCTTTGCTTATAGACGTATGCCTTTTGGTTTATGCAATGCACCTGCTACCTTTCAAAGATGTATGACTGCTATATTCTCTGATTTTTGTGAAAAGATTGTTGAGGTTTTCATAGATGATTTCTTCATTTACGGAACTTCTTTTGATGATTGCTTAAGCAACCTTGATCGAGTTTTGCAGAGATGTGAAGAAACTATTCTTGTCTTGAATTGGGAAAATTGCCACTTTATGGTGAATGAAGGTATTCTCTTGGCGCATAAAATTTCTGAAAGAGGTATTGAAGTTGATAAAGCTAAAGTAGATGCTATTGAAAAGATGTCGTGTCCTAAAGATATCAAAGGTATAAGAAGTTTCCTTGGTCATGCGGGTTTCTGTAGGAGGTTTATTAAAGACTTCTCTAAAATTTCTAGGCCTCTCACTAATCTCTTACAAAAAGATGTTCCTTTTGTTTTTGATGATGATTGTGTAGAAGCATTTGAAATACTTAAGAAAGCCTTGATTTATGCACCTATAGTTCAGCCACCTGATTGGAACCTACCCTTTGAAGTTATGTGTGATGTTAGTGATTATGCTGTTGGTGCTGTTCTAGGACAAAGAGTTGATAAGAAATTAAATGTTATCTAGTATGCTAGTAAAACTGTAGACAGTGCCTAGAGAAATTATGCTACTACTGAAAAGGAATTTTTAGCAGTTGTATTTGCATGTGATAAGTTTAGACCTTATATTGTTGATTCCAAAGTAGCTATTCACACTGATCATGCTGCTATTAAATATCTTATGGAAAAGAAAGATGCTAAGCCTAGACTTATGAGATGGGTTCTCTTGCTACAAGAATTTGATTTGCATATTATTGATAGAAAGGGAGCTGAGAACCCCATTGCAGACAACTTGTCCAGTATAGAGAATGTTCTTGATGACCCACTACCTATTGATGATAGCTTTCCTGATGAGCAATTAAATGTCATAAATGCTTCTCGTAATACTCCATGGTATGCTGATTATGCTAATTACATCATTGCTAAATTCATACCACCTAGTTTGACATACCAGCAAAAGAAAAAGTTTTTCTATGATTTAAGACATTACTTTTGGGATGATCCACACCTGTATAAAGAAGGAGTAGATGGTGTTATTAGACGTTGTGTACCTGAGCATGAACAGGAACAGATCCTACGCAAGTGCCACTCTGAGGCCTACGGAGGGCACCACGCTGGAGATAGAACTACACATAAGGTGTTGCAATCCGGGTTCTATGGGCCCACTCTCTTTAAGGATTCCCGTAAATTTGCCTTCTCTTGTGATGAATGCCAACGGATTGGTAATATTAGTAGACGTCAGGAAATGCCTATGAATTATTCACTTGTTATTGAACCATTTGATGTTTGGGCCTTTGATTATATGGGACCTTTTCCTTCCTCTAATGGGTATACACATATTTTAGTTGCTATTGATTACGTTACTAAGTGGTTAGAAGCTATTCCAACTGGTAGTGCTGATCATAACACTTCTATTAAGATGCTTAAAGAAGTTATTTTTCCAAGGTTTGGAGTCCCTAGATATTTAATGACTGATGGTGGTTCACATTTTATTCATGGTGCTTTCCGTAAAATGCTTGCTAAGTATGATGTTAATCATATAATTGCATCTCCTTATCATCCCCAGTCTAGTGGTCAAGTAGAATTGAGCAATAGAGAGATTAAATTAATTTTGCAAAAGATTGTTAATAGATCTAGAAAGAATTGGTCTAAGAAACTTGATGATGCTTTGTGGGCTTATAGAAATGCTTATAAGAATCCTATAGGTATGTCTCCATATAAAACGGTTTATGGAAAAGCATGTCACTTGCCTCTTTGTGGCACCCCGGCTCAGAGAAAACCGGAAAACCCCGTACTCCAGCCCAGAGATCGAGGAGAAGTCTTCTGGAATACGGCACTACTTAGCATAGAACAAATTAGCTCTTTATTACAATCTATTTGGGTACAAGGATTACATCGGCACATCGACACAATGCCTGCCGCAGTTGCTCTATGCAAGCAGCAGAACAACTCGAAGCAGCGGAAAAACTTCTAGCAGCGGAACAACGACGACGGTGGCGAACTCCACTCCGCTGGGACTCTGGCTGGAACGCTTATCCTAGCTCGCACGAGCGGAAACCATGACAAACAAGCAATCAAATCTGGAAGGACCTACAAACTGGCATGACACGCCAGGTCAGTACACTGAATGTACTTGCAAGCTCACAATAACCAGAAGCATTCAAGACAAACAACAGCATGGCAATTACAGGTTAAGCAGGAATTATCATGAGATCATCAGAATAACATGGCATGAACAACATGAACATGATACAGCTAGAACAATATGAGCATGGCATGAACATATAAATCTGACGATACTAGCATGCAACATGATGACACTATATGCACCACTTATTCTGCTCGGGTTACCTCGTAACCATCACATGCATCACTTACCAACCTCGGACATCACACGATCATCTGAGGATCAAATCAAGCTTGGTATAAACAATACCGTAGTAATCATTAAATGACCACAGGGAGCTTGATCTTTACCCACGATTCTCGCACAACATCACGAATATCCAATAGCTCGGTATCCTCGATACCACGGTGATCATTCACGGATCACAAACGGAACCACTCTTGGCTTAACGGGTTACCTCGTAACCAAACGGTGATCATTCACGGATCACATAACCAACTTATCTCATCATCGAACCAGGGTTGTTATTAAGCACATTATTATTATTATTACTGTTGACCCATAGTGTGACCAACTACAATCTGGGCCCTTATCTGTGGGCGCGACTATCGATAGATTTTGTATACACTCTATAGAGGTAGCGCACTGTACCCACACCACGGAAACCATGGCCTCGCACTCCCATTTGGGTGGACCAACGACATTCCGACAAAACCGTCCTACTGCCATGACACCCTCTCGGCCACTCCGACAAAATGGCCACCGTCATGGCAAAACAGAAACGGTCCCAAACGGGGACAAGCCGGCTACAACAACTACGGGCACACAAGGCTTATGCCGTCCTACCTGGACAAGGTAGCGCCCGCGCATAACCTTCCCTCGTTGGAGGCACCGGCGAGAGGCATGACAATAGACCCAGTTAGGACCTCCCCATAAAAGGTAAATGTGGTTGCACTGGTCAGTTCAATATGGTGGCACCATGACTCAGCTAATAGTTACTCAAGTTCAATTTAATCAGGTTAAACTTGAATGCAAATATGCTGAGCCATGATAAAATAACATGATGCAATTACAATGCATGGGCATGATATCAACATAAGCATGAGGGTACAACATAACTATCCACCATATCAACAATGAATCATATCCAACTGAACATGGCATAATGATGAGCATGAATATTACCAGTACAACACTAGTCATAGCAGAACATGACCATTATCATCAACAATAAGTATCATGCAAGAACACATCAATAACATTACCGAGTAAACACTTAACCAACTAACAACAAGGAACAACACATATTAACGGTACTTGGTAACCGCCGTTAGTCATGCACTGAAGAACATGACTAACCCAACATGTACTACTAACAAGCATGACCAATATGATAGTAATACTAGCAGATAGAACAAGATAACAGAGTGCAAGAAAACATAGCATGACCGATCCATAAGCATAACCGAAATACTAACAACAGCAGCAAAACAAATAGACAATTATTAAATATTCAAGTTGAAAACCAATACTACTTCATGGCTATCATGCAAATGGTGGTTGTGGCTTGCCTGGGGTGGAAGAAATCACCGGGAGAAAGTACGAGAAGCTCGTGGAAATAATCGCCGGAAAATGTTCTCTCTCGGAGGGGGCTGATATGTGCAAGTAAAAAATGGTCATTTTCACATTGTCAAACCATAGTGAAAATGAAACCAACAGAACAAGCTCGACGAAACAAAGATGTGGGCCTTGGATTCACCTCAAACGGAGTCTCGAGCAAAAAATTATAGCCCAACGAAGTCCAGGGACCAATCTGTAAAAAGATTTCTACAAACAGGCCCGTGAATGAGAAAACAAAAAACGCCTAAGGAGAGAATAAGTTTTCAAACTCGGAAAGCGCACTTACAGCTGGAGCAAAAGAGGAACACGCCTTCTGAAGATGAAAACATACTTTCGGGAAGTATGCTTCCACTTATCCAGCGTTGCAGTGGGGGCCCGTGGTGCTGTGCAGCTGACGAGTGGGGCCCGCCTTATCCTCTCTCTCTCTCCTCTCGCCTGGCTCCTTCTCCTTCCTCCCGATCGGGAACAGAACGAGGCGAGGCAGAGCACTCCGGCGATGGCCCGGGCGACTCCGACCATCTCCGGTCGAGGCGCTGCACCGGCGGCCTCAGCGCGGAGCACCGCATCCATCCCGGCCATATGTGGATGTCGGGGAAGGCCAGGGCTGCGGCGTCGTGCGGCAACAGAAAGTTGGGGAGGCGGCGGCCGGTCTTGGGGACGGCGACCAAAGGGGCTCCGGCGAGGGGGAAAGGGCATGGAGAGAGTCATCGGAGTGTGGGGAAGGCGATGGTTGTGGCTAGAGGTGGAGGAGGGCTCGGCTTCGGCTGAATTTAGGCCGGAGGGGGCGGCGGCCATGGTGGCAGAGGGAGGCGAGGAGAGTAGCTCCAGCTCAGGGAAGAAGTGGGCCGAGGTCCTGGGAGTGAGGGGAGGCGAGTGGTGTGCTCGGGAGGCCGCGGGGAGGGCTACTTATAGCTGGGGCGAGGGCACGGGCAAGGGTGCCGCCGCGGGAGTTCGGCTGACACTCTCGCGAGGCTCAGCGAGCACAGGGTGGCACGGGAAGGCAACGAGGGAGGCAACGGACGAGCCGCAGAGGTCACGGAGACGAGCAGAGCTCGGGGACAAGAGGAGGAAAACGCCACGGCGCGAACAGAGCCGGTCGGCTACAGCTCGCCCGTGGGCACGCGGCGACGAGCGCTGACGGAGGGGCTTATGGAGGGGGAGATGGATCCAGGAGGACAGCGACAATGCGGTAAAACAGTTAGCCATGCTCATGAGCGCGAAGACGATGAGAGGGGGAGGGGCCGGAGCTAGAAGGCGCCCTGGACGTGGCCAATACCAGCAGAGCGCGCGCATTGCATGCCAAAGCCCGTGATCACCGCGTGCACTGGTGCACACAGTGCCACACGGCCGGCCAAACGATGTTTGGGGGTTTGTCCTTCCTGGGGAGGTTGCAACTGCGGTGGTAGTTCGGTGAAAATTGCTCTGGTTAAATGGTAAGCAACCTCTAAAGTTTACTGCAGTAAACTTGGACGTGTACTGGTGATCAACAGGAACTTGATTCAAGCCAAAGAGTTTGTCTAGGGTGATTAGATTAGGAAGGACTATAATCCTAGAGAGTTTGAGGAGATTTGGATCAAGATTTAATATAGTTGCTTAACAACCACATAAACTGGTCCAGAAGCAAAAACAGGAAGAAGCACTCACATGGAGAAGCCACTTGAGCTGAAATTTGGCAAGGCTTGATGATTTGGCCATACTGAGATGCTGTAAAAATTTCATACCAATTGGATTCACCAAAATGGTACTTGCTTCACAAACATCCTTGCTGACCAGAAACTTGCAATAATTTTAGAGAAATATTGGCTAAGTGAAATGGTGCAAAATTTGGTGGAGAGAGGTTATTTGGGCAGGAGAACAATCTGGTAATTTATCAGAATTGATGAAGCAATATAAAATGCACTTGCTTCACAACCTGAAAATATTGCCAGAATCAAAGATTTGGTCCTGTGCTCACATAGATGATTGGATGGGGCTGCAAATGGGTGGAGGGGGTTAATATGAGCACATGAAGGAGTGTGAAAAAGTTCAACTCATTTGGGTACTCCTAGCTAGCACTTCCTTCACAAAACCTTCTGTCTGACAAAACTTTGAAAAATCACTATGGAAGTTTGGCTAGGCAAATAAAGTTGAATTTTGGCATGAGGCAATACTTTGGACATAAGAGAATGCCCAAAAGGTTTGGGAGGAATCAGGAAAGGATAGGTGGCACTTCCTTCATAGAAAGCCACACTGGATAGAAATGAAGAATAATTTTTGGGGAATTATTCTTGGGCTAGGACAGGAAAGTTTGGGCATATTTAAGACCCAAAGAAATTATGAGAATTATTTGTGAATTTTTGGATGGACAAAAATATAGGTTGCTTCACAACCTAGAGCAGATAGGGTTATTCCTTTAATAGAAAAAGGAATATTCCTGAGAAAAAGAAATTAGGGTTTGGTCAAGCAATGAAGTGACATGATCTTGGCAAGGTTTTGGGAATGATGAGCCAATTGGGAGGGGGAATGAGGATGATTTCCCAGGTGGCAAGGCCACAAAACCACTCCAAAAATAAAAAACAGAGCAAAAACCAAATAAATCAAAAGAAAAAGAAAAGGGCCAAAATCCAGGTTGTTACACTCTTGAACTAGAACATAAGGCATATTGGGCTATTAAAGAGCTCAACTATGATTTCAAACTTGCCGGTGAGAAGAGGTTATTTGACATTAGCTCACTTGGTGAATGGAGAACCCAAGCCTATGAGAATGCCAATTTGTTTAAAGAAAAGGTTAAAAGATGGCATGACAAAAGAATACAAAAGCGTGACTTTAATGTAGGTGATCATGTTTTGCTATACAACTCTCATTTAAGATTTTTTGCAGGAAAACTTCTCTCTAAATGGGAAGGCCCTTACACTATCGAGGAGGTCTATCGTTCCGGTGCCATAAAAATCAATAATACCGAAGGTAAAAATCCGAAGGTGGTAAACGGTCCAAGACTTAAACATTATATCTCAGGTACTCCCATAAATGTTGAGACCAATATAATTGATACCATAACACCGGAGGAGGAGTACATAAGGGACACTTTCCAGAACGTTTCAGACTCCAAAAAGGAATAGGTATGTGGTACGGTAAGTAAACCAACTCCAAAACGTTTCCAATGATAAATTTTCTCCGTTTTGGATTATTTAAAAAATAGGAAAATTAAAAGTAGTCCGAAAGATACACGAGGACACCACAAGGGTGGAGGGCACGCCCCCTGACGTTGTGGCCACCTCGTGTGCCCTCCGGACTCCGTTTTCTTGCAGAATACATCTCCCTACTGAAATTGAAGCTTTCAAGATGATTGAAATAGTTCGGGTGCAAAACAAGTATCTAAATCGTGAAAATGTTCTGTTGCAAGAGCATATCATCGCACTCAAGGGCATTATTCATAGATTGGAACACCTCCTACGTTCGATGTTGGACGACAAGCCTGCTTCATCAACAACCCCATCATCACCACCTCCAAAGAAAGAGATCTAAATACATGGGTATGGGCACTCCCCTTGGAAACTCCCAAGCTTGGGGGAGTGCCCCGGTATCGTATCACCATCACATCTTTATCTTTATCATTTTTCTTAGTTTGATCTTTTTGGTTATATCTTGATCTAGTAGAATGAAGTTTTTAGTATGATCTAGCTTTGAATTTGCTTTATGCTCTATCTATGTAATCGAGTCTGTGAGATATAAAATAAAGAGTAGTTATGAGTAAAGGGCTTTGCTTTCTTGCTATGATCTTGAGGGAATTAAATAAAAGAAAGAATAAAAAGATCATATATTGATCTTATGGAGAGTAATGACTTCACGTATAAAGACTATGATGAATAAAAGTTGTTGAGAGTTGACAAACTTAGTTTTGGTCATTGTTGCAATTAATAGGAAGTAATAAAGAAAGAGAGGCTTCACATATAAATATACTATCTTGGACATCTTTTATAATTGTGAGCACTCATTAAAATATGATACGCTAAAAGGTTGATGTTGGACAAGGAAGACAACATAATGAGTTATGTTTGCTTATATCCGAATAGAAGTTATATTGTCTTGGATCATCCAACATGTTGAGCTTGCCTTTCCCCCTCATGCTAGCCAAATTCTTTGCACCAAGTAGAGATGCTACTTGTGCTTCCAAACATCCCTAAACCCAGCTTTGCAATGAGAGTCCACCATACCTACCTATGGATTGAGTAAGATCCTTCAAGTAAGTTGTCATCGGTGCAAGCAAAAAAAATTGCTCTTTAAATATGCATGATCTATTAGTGTGAAGATAATAAGCTTTATACGAACTTGTGATATGGAAGAAATAAAAGCGACGGACTGCATAATAATGGTCTTTATCACAAGTGGCAATATAAAGTGACGTTCTTTTGCATTAAGATTTTGTGCATCCAACCATAAAAGAGCATGACAACCTCTGTTGTGTCCCATTTCCTTCAAGTTCATCGAGCCAGGCCGTGGGATCGACGAGTTGGCAAACTGGGGAGGTTGAGTTCTTCGCACGCACCCAAAGTTTGAATCTATACAGGTGCCACATCCCTAGCTTTACCTTGCACTAGGCTAGCACTTGTCTGTTGCATCATGTTTAAATTTTATGTAAAGATCATGTTTAAATGGGGATCGATCTAACCCTAGCACCAGAAATAATTCAAATAGGTTCAAATAAAATCTTTTTCAAAGAACCCAAAATGCCTTTGAAAATGTTCATGATTTCTGATAAAGGTGAACACCTCTGCCAAAAATGATGAGCATATTTCTTGGCCATTTATGGATTTTTTGAGTTAAATCACATTGTATTTGAATTGGAGCATTTAATGCCTATAAATATTTTAAATGCTTCCATACTTCTGAAATCTATTGGGGGCTGTTCGTAATAATTGAAATAGTGCCCTCAATTTTTGTCAGGATTTTACAAAATGAGTTAGTATGTTTACTAATTCAAAACAGATCAAAATAATTAGAAAACAGAAATAAAAGAGAGGGAGAGAAATAATTGGGCACTTACATGGCGGCCCAGCAGAGGACCATCCCACTGGCCTCTACCAGTCATCACTTACCTCCCGCAAGGAGGACATCGAGTGTGGCCGCCGCGCGCGAGCACGTGCCTCGCCACCTCCTGCTTGCCTGCTTGCCGTTGGAAGCACCCGAGAGCGCCACGCACTCCCCTCGACCCTCTGCACCTCCCCCTCCTCACAGCTGCTCCCCCTCGCCCTGGACGTTGCCACATGACCCCCTCAATTCCCTCTCACATTCCCCTCTCTCCCTAGACCTCTTCCCCTCCCCTGGCTCTCTATCCCGCGCAACCCGAGAGGAGCCCGTCACCGCCGTCGACCATTCGCGCAGCCACCAGACTCCACATGCCTCTCCGACGAGCCAAGAAGCTCCGACGTCGACCTCTACACCGTCTCCGGCGAGCCATGCGAGCGGACGCGCCCTGCAGCAGCTTCCCCGATCTTTCTTCCCCGCCCACAGCCACTGGATGGCGCCATTCGATTCGCCGTCCCCGCCGCCTCCCCGAGGACACTGAGCTGCTCTACGACCTCCCTGTGAGATCCCTCCCCTTCCCCCTCTCTCCCCACGGTCGTTTGTTTTGCCTAACCGCACCAGCCACCGCACCTGTGAGCTCGCAGTCGCCGGCCGTGTCGCCGCCATGGCCACACCCACCGCCGCTCACTTCCGAGCGTGGAACCGTGCTCCATACCTCACCAGGAGCACGTAGCACACACCAGCGCCTCCCCTACTGCACCGCAACGACGAACCCGTCGTTGCCCGAACTCCGGCCGCCGCCATGAGCTCTGCTCCGGCGAGCTCCGACCACCCCACAACCTCCCACCTGCTTCATTGCATGAGCGCGACTGAGGGCCTCCTCCCGGTGCCTTCTCTCGCCCAGCCGCGTCCTGTAGTGCCATCCCGTGTGGACTCCGCCACGCGGGAAGGTCGCCGGTGGCTTAACTCCGGCCGTGCCGACGTGGCAGCGCCATTAGCGGCTAATGGCGGCACAGTCGGTGTCAAAACCGGCGGATCTCGGGTAGGGGGTCCCGAACTATGCGTCTAAGGTCGATGGTAATAGGAGACATGGGACACAATGTTTACCCAGGTTCGGGCCCTCTCTATGGAGGTAATACCCTACTTCCTGCTTGATTGATCTTGATGAATATGAGTATTACAAGAGTTGATCTACCACGAGATCATAATGGCTAAAACCCTAGAAGTCTAGCCTGTCTGACTATAATTGTATATATCCTCTACAGACTAAGACCTCTGGTTTATATAGACACCGGAGGGGAGTAGGGTTACACAAAGTCGGTTATAGAGAAGGGAATCTTCATATTTGGTCGCCAAGGAGAGTCCCATCCAGACACGGGTAAAGTCTTCCGTCTTTGTATCTTCACAGCCCATTAGTCCGGCCCATGTCCAACAGGCCGGACGCCCGAGGACCCCTTAGTCCAGGACTCCCTCAGCCACTATTTAAACCCACACCCACTAACACTGGGCCCCACACACTAAACTAACCCCTGGCTAATTTAGTTTGAGAAAACTAACTCTCTGTTAGTACAAAGCCTATGACATGTGGATCCCAGCATCAGGTTTGACCTGGGCTGACGCTGTTGACCTGATGATGTCACACTAACGTCAGGCTGACACAATAAATCTTTTTTGGGTTCAATCTAATCCAGGAAATTCCAAGAAATGTTTAAAACTTCAGAAATTCATAGATATTAATCTGTAACTCCAAATGGGAAGAGTTATACACGAAAAATGATCAGAAAAATCCAATCTATCCATCTGTACCATTTTCATGCATGTTAGAACAACTTATAGCTGCTGTTTAGGACCAATCATATAAATGGCATTTGAATATCCACATAGGGAGTTTGAATTTGAATCTTGGATTCAAACCAACTCCATTTAACCTGTTGCTAGTTGCATGAGCTCAAATCACAACATATTGACATGTCATGATCATGCATCATATTGTGCATTGCATTGATTGTGTTCCTTCTGTGTTGCCGGTGGTTGTTCCCTCTCGATAGACGTGTTCCGACGATGAGTTCGATGACACCGATGAAGAGCTCACTACTAGGAAAAGGCCTGCTAGTGGCGCACCTGTTTTGGTTACTAATGGCGCACTACAGGTGCGCCACTAGCATCAAGCCATTAGAATTTTTTACTAATGGCGCACCAGGGAGTGCGCCATTAGTATATCCCACGGTGCGCCATTACTATCTGACTTAGTAATGGCGCACCATAGAAGTGCGCCATTAGTAACAATTTTTTTTTCTGAATTTTTTTTTCAATTTTTTTTTAAAATTCACAATTTTTTTCCTTTTTTTCTTAATCTCGGGTCACTATGGCTTAATCTCAAGCCAATATGCTTAATCGCAAGTCAAATCGCACTCCGTGGTCAAACTTCCCGGAAGGTCACCCATCCTCACACTACTCAAGCCCGAGCACGCTTAACTTCGCAGTTCTATCCAACCCCAGCACCAGCTCACTTCACAGGCACTTGTTGATATATCTATCATATCAATCCTATTAAACCTTGTTGATGTCTAGGACTTTGTTCATGTTCATGAGTGTGATGAAATTTTGAAAAAATATTTCAAACTTCCCGGTCATATTACGTATCATATTTTGAAAAAAATTCCAAAAAAAAGAGTTTTTTTTTACACCAATTTTTTTTCTGTTACTAGTGGCGCACCTAGCAAATGGTGCGCCACTAGTAAGTTTGATTTTTTTTTCATTTTCCCCCCTCTAGATCTTAAAAGCCCCGTATCTCTCGTTCTGTTAGGTTTTTGGGGATTTTGAAGATGTTGAACGGAGTAACTTTTTAAATCGTATGTAACTTTTTGAGTAGATGATTTTTCATATAAAAAACATTTTAATCCGAGTTCGTATGCAAAAGTTATGCCCATTTTACAAATTCCAGAGAGATTTTGCAAATAAAGTCGAAATTCATATTTGTAAATTTTCCCAACAACTAGACCACATATCACATGGGAAACTTATTTTATTTTATTTTATTTGACATCTCCATCATTTTCTTTTATTTTTCTAAAACTGAAAAGGCGGTCCACGGGGGGGGGGGGGGGGGGTGCATTCGGTGGAATTTTTGGGCAAAGTTAGTAATGGCGCACCGTGGGTGTGGTGCGCCATTACTAGTTAAACTAGTAATGGCGCACCACACCCACGGTGCGCCATTACTAACTTTGAAAAAAAAATTGTTAGTAGTGGCGCATCGAGGGTGTGGTGCGCCATTACTAGTTAAAACTAGTAATGGCGCACTGTCCCCTCGGTGCGCCATTACTAGTTTTGAAAAAAAATAAAAAAAATTGTTAGTAGTGGCGCACGAAGGGTGTGGTGTGCCATTACTAGTTAAACTAGTAATGGCGCACTATCCCCTGGTGCGCCATTACTAGTTTTGAAAAAAAATTAAATTTTTTTTGTTAGTAGTGGCGCACCGTGGATGTGGTGCGCCATTAGTATTTGGACACTAATGGCGTACCAACACATGGTGCGCCATTAGTATATAGTAGTGGCGCACCACATATGTGGTGCGCCATTAGTGTCCATATTATCTATAGCCCTTTTCCTAGTAGTGGCTATACTATCTTCAGAAGTGCCAGGCAAGCAAAAACCCCTTGTTCATTCTGATACAATCCCACTCGCTCGCTCCTGCTCTCTTTTATTGCATTAGGACAACAACGATTCATCTGTTACATGTTGCGGTAGTTGAACCCCTTTTCCTCTGCATGACCTGTCATTGCCACAGTAAATAGATGAAACCCACTAGCATGAGTAGGAGCTGTTTGAGCCCTAATGTGCCTACTCATTCATGCTTGTTTATCATGCCTGCTACTGCTTAGAGTTGAGTCAGGTCAGATTCATCGGGGATGAATTGGAATGGTGATGAACATGTCCAACTCTGTGCGAGCTAAGTGTGTGAAACCATTTTGGTAAAGGTAGTGGTGAGAGGCCATGTAGGAGTACATGGTGGGTTGTCTCATTGAAACCATCCTCAGGAACTAAGATCTGTGCATGTGATTTAAGATCATCTACTACCACGCGTTGGGCCCAAAACCAATGGACCATATCGACTTATTAACCGCCCCTGTCCTCTGTCCAGGAGTTGCAAGTAGTTTCTGGTGTTTGTAGTATGCTGGAGGCCGTGCGCAGCGCTGACCCGAGGGTTGGGCTGTGATGCGGTAGGCACGTGGCACGGTGTATCGGGACGCCCGTTTGGTGGCTCAGAAACCCTGCACAGATCGTTCGGGGTCGTAGTGGAAACCTTGGCCGGACTCCCTGCAGATGGAACCTGAATAGGCGATAAACCTGGACTAGGGACTTGTGTGGTTAGTCAGGTCATGGCTGTTGGTGTCAAATCCGGCGGATCTCGGGTAGGGGGTCCCGAACTATGCGTCTAAGGTCGATGGTAACAGGAGGCGGGGGACACGTGTTTACCCAGGTTTGGGCCCTCTTGATGGAGGTAATACCCTACTTCCTGCTTGATTGATCTTGATGAATATGAGAATTACAAGAGTTGATCTACCACAAGATCGTAATGGCTAAACCCTAGATGTCTAGCATGTATGATTGTGATTGCCCCAACAGACTAAACCCTCCGGTTTATATAGACACCGGAGGGGCCTAGGGTTGTACAGAGTCGGTTTACAAAGGAAGGAATCTACATATCCGAATGCCAAGCTTGCCATCCACGCAAAGGAGAGTCCCATCCGGACATGGGAAGAAGTCTTCTGTCTTGTATCTTAATAGCCCATTAGTCCGGACCATGTTACATAGTCCGGACGCCCGAGGACCCCTTAATCCAGGACTCCCTCAGTGGCCGACACCCTCGCTGGGCTTCCGCTAGAAGGTTGCAGAGTACATGTCGTGTAAACGGCGATAAGTGGTGAGAGCGTGTGTCTAGAAGTACACCCCTGCAAGGTTAACATCATCTATTCGAATAGCTGCGTCCCCGGTAAAGGACTACCTGGTTGCCTATACAGTTCATAGACAAGTGAAAGTGGATACCTTAAAATGCGCAAGATAAGCGTGAGTGCTATGGATGGCGTTCTCGTAGGAAGACGGGAGCGGATCCATAGTGGTGTATTGATTGGTGAATATGTGGACTCGTGTGCGCCACCTCAAAAGAGTTACTTGCAGTCGTAGTTCAGGTTAGCCACTGAGTCAAAGTTGGCTTGCTGCAGTTAAACTCCACCACCCCTTTGTTGATACTGTTGCATATGTAGCTAGTTCTGATGTAAGGCTTGTTGGGTACATTTGTACTCACGTTTGCTTAATTTATGTTTTTGCAGAGAGACTTCAGTCTCACTAGTAGTTCCGCGTGGACTTTGACGTCTAGCTTGTTACCTCTGCTACGTTCTTGCGCCCTCGGGAGGTTCTTGTAGATAGTCAGGCTTCTCAGCCTTTTTCATTTTTAGTTTTCTGTACTCAGATAAGTGAAGCTTATGCATGTGCTTATTGCTTGTGTGACTTGAATGCTGGGTCATCAGACCCATGTTTGTAATATCTGGCTCCTCGGAGCCTATTAAATTAATACTTTCAGTCGTAGAGTTTTGTTGTGATGCCATGTTGTATTTGCACATATCGAGCATATTATGTGTATGATTTTGAAATGCGTGGTATGTGTGGGATCCGACAACCTAGTTGTTTATTCTTGGTAGCCTCTCTTACCGGGAAATGTCTCCTAGTGCTGCCACTGAGCAATGGTAGCTTGCTACTGCTCCGGAACACTTAGGCTAGCCGGCATGTGTCCTTCTTCGTTCCTGTGTCTGTCCCTTCGGGGAAATGTCACGCGTTGTTCCTTTAAGTCCTTCTAGCTTGCTACGACTTGGGTTCATACGTTGATGACCGACACGTTCGTTGCTGGGTCATGTATGCCTGTCCCTATAAGTTAGTGCCACTTTGGGTTTACGACTAGTCATGTCGGCTCGGGTTCTCTATCATATGGATGCTAGTGACACTATCATATACGTGAGCCAAAAGGCGCAAACAGTCCCGGGCCAGTTAATGTGGCACCCGTGGGAATACCGTGCGTGAGGCCGCAAAGTGATATGATGTGTTACATGCTAGATCGGTGTTACTTAGGATCGGGGTCCTGACAGCTTTGGTATCAGAGCCTGACTGCCTGTAGGATTACCAAGCCAAACTGGTCGAAGTTGAGTCTAGAAATGCTTTAGTTATATAAGGGAATTAATTGTGGAAGGGAACGTAAGGCTCTTTTTACTCTTTTACCTTATATCCTTCTTATCTGAGTCATCCTCTTCTCTTCTACGGGGATTAAGAACTAGGCTTCTCATCTTTTTATCAGGATCACGTGTTACTAATCCGTAGACTCTTAGGATTGTTGATCTCAAGCCTCAGTTCAGTTCCTACTACTTTCGTGTGTTGACAGTTGATCTCGGAATCTTGATATTGTGATGTTGAGTGGTTATGCCACTATTTTGCAGGATGTCTCAAATCTTTTGAGCATTTACAATCGTTATGATGTCCGAGTCATCCCAGGTTTCTAAACAATCTGATGCATTTGCAAATCCCTTCTTTCCGTTCTCGATGTTCCTTTGGGCCAGATTAACTACACTAATCATCGAGTTGAGGTACTCTGTTGCCTCAGCGTATATGTTGAAGCCATTATTATGACCCTAGGTGTATTAGAGGATCACCTAGTAATCTAGCCATGTTTTCTGTTCCCAGTGTGATGATTCTGGCTAACATTCTCGAAAGCATCTCGTGATGTTATTAGTTAGTAGGTATTCTTTTCTTGCGTTCTTGAACCCAAGATTCGCTCTACTAATCTCGTGTTGATAGTGTTTGCTCGTTCCTTTAGGATATTAGTAACCTTTGCAATAGTCCTCGAGGTCCGTGGTATTTTCCCCTTCCAAATACCATGAACTACATATAGCAGAAGTTCCTCGTTGAACCAAAAGATCACTACCAGAGTGCTCTTGATGAGTTCTCGATTCTATGTTGTGACTCTGCCAGTTCTACCTTTCTGCATGGGTTATCCGGAAGAAATATGTTGAACTCGTTCGACATGCTAATATATGCATCCACAGCTCAGAAAATCATATGTTCCTTGAGTTATCCCTCTTCAGTTGTATTCCGACTTCCGTCTATCATTTGATAGTCAAGATCATGTCATGCATTCATTCTCATCGATACCTATTATTCTTGTGGTCCGTCAAGCCATTCTATTCCAGAATGACTAGGAGAAACAAACTCCAGCACCTCATCCATTTCTTGGATTGGGTCAAAGTAATTGTATTCCACAGATCGAAATGCCAATCTAGCTTTTATTCTGTTCTACCTTGGAGTATTACCTTCTTTATGTCAGGAATGTCATGAGAATTGCACCATCTCTTATGAATTCTTGATGCAGTGATACTTCTCGCCATTGTTGTTCATTCCTCGGTCCCCGTGTTGTTGCAACCAGAATAACTACAAGTGAACCATGATGTGTGAAATCAATACTCCTAGCAACCCTGTTGCTTGGTAGTTAATGAACGATAAATTTCATTCTTAGCGTGCTGGTTATTGAATCACCATACTACGATTGATCGTGCTATCTAGTCCTTACTTCGGGTGCACTCTTCGATCAATGAGTTAGGATTGTGTCAATCCCTCGCTCCTTTGATCATATCATCTTGCCCTGAAAAGCAAGATTGTTCTCGAGTTTAGTAATATATTGGCGGTCCGCGATTTTCCGAATATCTCCTCGGAAGTATCACTAGGTTGACCCCTGACCGTTATGTTGAGCTCATGATCAAGTTGGTTTATCCCTCTAAACCACCCTTTCTCCAAGATTCTGTGTTGGATACCCTGAACTAGTTGGTTGAGCTAAACAACAACTAGGAGAGTTGGAAGATGGAAGCTTGTCCGACTTAGTTCGTCACTAAGGGTTATCTTTTTGTGTGTGTGTTGAAGAAAGTTGATATCCTCATTGATTGATCCTCGTAACTAGTTGTCGATGCTATTGTCTTATCCAATCTTTGATTTGAGGATGGGCTATCGTCAAATCAAATCAATACCAACGATGTTCATAATATTGTCTCACTCGTGGTTTATCCTCAAGCATGCACCATTATATCTTTTGGTCTGACCAATGCTATCACCTTGTTCACATAGTTGTGGAATTCCTTTATATGGAAACCAGGATGAATTGTTGTTGACCCCATCGACAACATTCCTATCTTCTCCATGATTTTGTTGGACATTAAGCTAGTGTTGGAAACTTTTATAAGCATTATCTTCATGTCACGTGCATGAAGTATATGTTTGGTGTACGAAGTGACTTCCTCTAATTCATGTGCATTCAATGCAAGTTGCCACCGTGAATTCAAAAAAGCTTGTTTTTGCTTCCTCTAAAACCATCCCAAATCAGTCATGCATATGTGCGAAGTATTCTATGGTTTGGAGACTTGCAACCTTCACGCTATATGTATCCCTAGCACGCCAAGCGACTGATTGATAAGATAAAGGAGTCTGTTCTAAAGTATTAATCCTTTAGACTTCCGCGCGGGGACTTTGATATCATTAATTATGGTTCCCCACCTAAACTCGTTAGTGTTTTATTGCAAGATTGCTATATGGTCATGCTTGTCTTGGACAGCGTGTTCACATGTTTGTAGCAGAACCCGCTCATGTTTTGGAGCTTGCTATTGTAGTTTATTCCCAAGAATCTCACAACGTCATCTCGTCGGTTTGTGTTGCAAACTTTCTTTTCCACACATGATGTCTGAAATATCCCGTTACCAACCAGATCTGATTCTCAGGTAGATATGATGGTTTGAACATTCCCAACATTTGCATTTTGTCCCCAGCTTGCACCCGCCATTGTGCCATTTACTATGGTCCGCCTTCTCGGTAATTACTGCTCAGGATTACCTTCAAAGGTGGGCTTACCATGGGTCCCATCCATTTCTGATGATAAGAAAAGATCACTCATTGCGTTGTCTTCAACAAGGTAGTCCACATAATCCATTCTAGATTGAGTATGTCATTTCTTCGAATTCCTTCAAATGATCGATTGTGAATTGCCTTAGGCTGGTATAGAGAGTTTCAATGATCACGATATCAAAAGTAATTCTTTTGCCACTTAAGGGAATAATTCTACGAGTTACCTCCCCTAAGGTGCCCCATTATGGAATCATGGCACTTACTTCATCGCTATCTTGAAATCATGCACCATCCTCTTCAGCATGGGATTTTTGCCTACCTAGTAGAACCTTGTCATCTACCTCTTTCCACCACTCCTAATCTGTGTTTCATGTCTCAGCTCAAGAGATGTTCTAACGTCTCACTCCATGAGTTGATCTTGAGTGCTCGATCTTCGAGGAGAGCGTCTCCTGTAGAGTTTCCTTCTGTCGTCATCGTGTTGGATGATGATCCCGAAAGCAAGGGCGTCAAGATCAATATGTAGCAATGAATCAACATCTTCGAGAAGGGAAGATGGATCATGAAGATCGTGTTAGCTTTGTGTACCCTCTTTCTACTTACCTCACGTCTTGAATCTCGGGACGAGATTCTTGTTTAGTGGGGGTGAGTTGTCACATCCCTAGCTTTACCTTGCACTAGGAAAGCACTTGTCTGTTGCATCATGTTAAAATTTTATGTAAAGCTGAAATGGGGATTGATCAAACCCTAGCACCAGAAATAATTCAAATAGGTTCAAATAAAATCTTTTTCAAAGAACCCAAAATGCCTTTGAAAATGTTCATGATTTCTGATAAAGGTGAAAACCTCTGCCAAAAATGATGAGCATATTTCTTGGCCATTTATGGATTTTTTGAGTTAAATCATATTGTATTTCAATTGGAGCATTTAATGCCTATAAATATTTTAAATGCTTCAATACTTCTGGAATCTATTGGGGGCTGTTGGTAATAATTCAAATAGTGCCCACAATTTCTGTCCGGATTTTACAAAATGAGTTAGTATTTTTACAAAGTCAAAATAGATCAAAATTATTAGAAAACATAAATAAAAGAGAGGGAGAGAAAGAACTGGGCACTTACCTGGCGGCCCAGCAGAGGCCCAGCCCACTGGCCTCTGCCAGTCATCACTTACCTCCCGCCAAGACGACATCGCGTGTGGCCGCCGCGCACGAGCACGCGTCTCGCCAGCTCCTGCTTGCCTGCTCGCCGTTGGAAGCACCCGAGGGCGCCACACACTCCCCTCAACCCTCTGCACCCCCTCCTCGCAGCTGCTCCCCCTCACTCTGGACGTCGCCACGCGACCCCCTCGATCCCCTCTCACTTTCCCCTCTCTCCCTGGACCTCTTCCCCTCCCCTGGATCTCTCTCCCGCGCAGCCCGAGAGGAGCCCGTCACCGTTGTCCACCATTCGCGCGGCCACCGGCCTCCACACACCTCTCCGACAAGCTAAGAAGCTCCGACGTCGACCTCTACGCCACCTCCGTCGAGCCACGTGAGCGGACGTGCCCTACAGCAGCTTCCCCGGCCTTTCTTCCCCGCCCACGGCCACCGGATGCCGCCGTCCGATTCGCCGTCCTCGCTGCCTCCCCGAGGCCACTGAGCTGCTCTACGACCTCCCTGTGAGATCCCTCCCCGTCCCCTCTATCCCCACGGTCGTTTGCTTTCCCTAACCGCACAAGCCGCCGCACCCGTGAGCTCACAGACGCCGGCCCTATTGCCGCCATGGCCACACCCACCGCAGCTCACTTCCGAGCGCGGAACCGTGCTCCGAACCTCACCAGGAGCACGTAGCACACACCAGCGCCTTCCCTACTGCACCGCAACGATGGACCCATCGTTGCCCGAACTCCGGCTGCCGCCACGAGCTCCGCTCCGGCGAGCTCCGACCACCCCGCGACCTCCCACCTGCTTCGTTGGACGCGCGCGAGTGAGGGCCTCCTCCCGGTGCCTTCTCTCGCCCAGCCGCCTCCTGTAGCGCCGTCCCGTGTGGACTCTGCCGCGTGGGAAGGTCGCCGGTGGCTTAACTCCGGCCGTGCTGACGTGGTAGCGCCATTAGCGGCTAATGGCGCCACTATTTGAACCCAGACCCACTGACACCGGGCCCCACATACTAAACTAACCCCTGGCTAATTTAGTTTAACAAAACTAACTCTCTGTTAGTACAGAGCCTATGACATGTGGGTCCCAGCGTCAGGTTTGACCTGGGCTGACGCTGTTGACCTGATGACGTCACACTGACATCAGGCTGAAGCAGTAAATCATTTTCTGGGTTAAGTTTAATCTAGCAAATTCCAGGAAATGTTTAAAACTTCAAAAATTCATAGAAATTAATCTGTAACTCCAAATGAAAAGAGTTATTTATGAAAATGATCAAAAAAATTGAATATATCCATCTGTACTATTATCATGCATGTTAGAACAACTTATAGCTGCTGTTTAGGACCAATCGTATAAATGGCATTTGAATATCCACATATGGAGTTTGAATTTGAATCCTAGATTCAAACCGACTCCATTTAACCTGTTGCTAGTTACATTAGCTCAAATCACAACATATTGACATGTCATCACCATGCATCATATTGTGCATTGCATTGATTGTGTTCCTTCTCTGTTGCCAGTTGTTGTTCCCTCTCGATAGACGTGTTCCGACGATGAGTTCAATGACACTGGTGAAGAGCTATACTATCTTCAGAAGTGCCAGGCAAGCAAAACCCCCTTGTTCATTCTGATTCAATCCCGCTCTCTCGCTCCTGCTGTCTTTTATTGCATTAGGACAACAATGATTCATCTGTACATGCTGCGGTAGTTGAACCCCTTTTCCTCTGCATGACCTGTCATAGCCACAGTAAATAGATGAATCCCACTAGCATGAGTAGGAGTTGTTTGAGCCCTGATGTGCCTACTCATTCATGCTTGTTTGTCACGCCTGCTACTGCTGAGAGTTGAGTCAGGTCAGATTCATCGGGGATGAATTGGAATGGTGATGAACATGTCCTATTGTGTGTAAGCTAAGTGTGTGAACATGTTTTGGTAAAGGTAGCGGTGAGAGGCCATGTAGGAGTACATGGTGGGTTGTCTCATTGAAACCGTCCTCAGGAACTGAGATATGTGTATGTGATTTAAGATCAGCTACTACCACGCGTTGGGCCCGAAACCAATGGACCCTCTCGACTTATTAACCGGCCCTGTCCTCTGTCCAGGAGTTTCAAGTAGTTTCTGGTGTTTATAGTATGCGGCAGGCCGTGCGCAGCGCTGACCTGAGGGGTGGGCTGTGATGTGGTAGGCACGTGGCACGGTGTACCGGAACGCCCGTTTGGTGCCTCGGCAACCCTTCACATATCGTTCGGGGCCGTAGTGGAAACCTCGGCCGGACTCCCTACGGATGGAACCTGAATAGGCAATAAACCTGGACTAGGGGCTTGTGTGGTTAGTCAGGTCGTGCCTGACACCCTCGCTGGGCTTCTGCTTGAAGGTTGCCGAGTACATGTCGTGTAAACGGTGATAAGTGGTCAGAGCGTGTGTGAAGAAGTACACCCCTGCAGGGTTAACATCATCTATTCGAATAGCCGCGTCCGCGATAAAGGACTACTTGGTTGCCTATACAGTTCATAGACAAGTGAAAGTTGTTACTCTAAATGCGCAAGATAAGCGTGAGTGCTATGGATGGCGTTCTCGTAGGAGGACGGTAGTAGATCCATAGTGGTGTATTGATTGGTGAAAATGTGGACTCGTGTGCGCCAACTCAAAAGAGTTAATTGCTGTCGTAGTTTAGGTTAGCCACTGAGTCAAAGCTGGCTTGCTACAGTTAAACTACACCACCCCTTTGTTGATACTGTTGCATATGTAGCTAGTTCTGATGTAAGTCTTGCTGGGTACATTTGTACTCACTTTTGCTTAATTTATGTTTTTGCAGAGATACTTCAGTCTCACCAGTAGTTCTGCGTGGACTTCGACGGTTAGGTTGTTACCTCAGCTATGTTCTTGTGCCCTCGGCAGGGTCTTGTAGATAGTCAAGCTTCTTAGCATTTTTCATTTGTAGTTGTCTGTACTCAGATAAATTAAGCTTCCGCATGTGCTTATTGCTTGTATGACTTGAATGTTGGGTCATCAGACCCATGTTTGTAATATCTGGCTCCTCGGAGCCTATTGAATTAATACTTTGAGTCGTTGAGTTCTGTTGTGATGCCATGTTGTATTTGCACATATCGAGCATATTGTGTGTATGATTTTGAAATGCTTAGTATGTGTGGGATCCGACAACCTAGTTGTTTATTATTGGTAGCCTCTCTTATCGGGAAATGTCTCCTAGTGCTTCCACTGAGCCATGGTAGCTTGCTACTACTCCGGAACACTTAGGCTGGCCGGCATGTGTCCTTCTTCGTTCCTGTGTCTCTCCCTTCGGGGAAACGTCACGCGTTGTTCCTTTAAGTCCTCGTAGCTTGCTATGACTTGGGTTCATACGTTGATGACCGACACGTTTGTTGCTGGGTCATGTATGCCTATCCCTGTAAGTTAGTGCCACTTTGGGTTTATGACTAGTCATGTCGGCCCGGGTTCTCTGTCATATGGATGCTAGCGACACTATCATATACGTGAGACAGAAGGCGCAAATGGTCCTGGGCCAGGTAAGGTGGCACCCATGGGAATACCGTGCGTGAGGCTGCAAAGTGATATGATGTGTTACTTGCTAGATCGGTGTGACTTAGGATCGGGGTCCTGACACCAGGGTCTGCGGAGCCCGGAATCCGACATCTGGCTAATCTAGTGCTTGTCCTAAAGGAGAATGTCACTTGGCGTATGTGTGTTTATTACCCAGATCTCAACAAGGCTTGTCCCAAAGACCCGTTTGCCCTCCCCCGCATTGATCATATCATCGATTCTACTGTGGGGTGTGAGAGTTTATTTTTCCTGGATGCTTACTCCGGCTATCATCGGATAAATATGGCTATTGAGAACCAGGAGAATACAACCTTCATCACACCCTTCGGGGCTTTCTGCTATGTCTCTATGCCTTTTGGGCTAAAAAGTGCAGGGCGACTTATCGGTGCTACGTGCAGAATTGTTTTCACAATCAGATTGGGCCGAATGATCATGCTTATGTTGATGATATTGTGATCAAGTCCCGGAAAAACGAAACACTGCTGGACGATCTCAAGGAAACCTTTGACAATCTTTGGGTTTATAAGATGATGCTTGACCAAACCAAATGCGTGTTCGGGGTTCCTGCAGGTAAATTGCTCGGTTTGCTGGTGTTTGAGCGAGGCATTGAAGCTAATCCTGGAAAATCAAGGCAGTAACCTCCCTTGCCAAGCCGGGCAAATCAACGATGTTCAGCGTATGGTGGGTCGCATTGCTGCTTTGAGACGGTTCATAAGCCGCCTCGATGAGAATGTGATTCCTTTGTATCAGATGCTAAAAAAGACCGACAACTGGACTGATGCTGCGGATAAAGCTCTTGAAGCTCTCAAGAAGCAGTTGGCCGAGCCGCCCATCTTGGTTGCCCCTATAGACAAAGAGCCTATGGTCTTGTACGTTACTGCCAATAACAAAGCAATAAGTGTTGCAGTTGTCGTGGAGCGCAAGGAAGCTGGGAAGGACTATCCTGTTCAAAGGCCAGTCTACTATGTCAGCAAAGTTTTAATAGAATCCAAGCAGAAATATCCACATTGGTAGAAACTAGTATTTGGTGTCTTCATGGCTAGTCGCAAGTTGAAGCATTATTTCCAGGAACACCCCATCACTATGGTCAGCTTCACCCTTTAGGAGATATTATCCAGAACAGGCAAACCGCGGGTTGGATTGCTAAGTGGGCAATTGAGCTTGGGCCACATCATCTGAAATATGTGCCCCGGACAGCTATCAAGTCTCAAGCACTAGTGGATTTCATCAACAATTGGACAGAACTTCAGACCCCGGAAGAGAAGCTCGACAAAACATATTGGACAATTCAGTTTGATGGATCCAGACAGTTGGAAGGCTCGGGGCTGGGGTTATCTTATCCTCCCCTTGAGGTGACAAATTTTGTTATGTTCTAAGGATTATGTTTCCTTATGCAAACAATGCAGCTGAATAAGAGGCCCTACTTCTTGGCCTCTGGATGGCTAAGGAAACGAATCTTAGCCAGGTCAGGTGTCTCGGCAACTCTGATTTGGTTGCTTAGCAAGTTTCTGGAAAGTGGGATTCCAAAGACCTCCTCATGGCGGCCTATAGACACACAGTGACCAATATCGTAGGACACTTGAAGGGATATCAAGTGGACCATATAGATCGGTGACTCAATGCGGCGGCTGATGCCCTTTCATGACTTGGCTCTCAATGTAAGATGGTCCCTCCCAATGTGTTCTTTGATGTTCTCCATAATCCTTCCATCAAATTGCTGTCCGAGGAAGATCTTGCTATACCTGACCAAGAGGAACAATTTGTGGCGGCTCTTCGCGCTATTCCAGACTAGACGGTCTTTATTTGTCTTATCATACTCGAGGCGAGCTCCCTGAGGACGAACTTATTGCACATCAGATTGCTCACCGCTCCAAGTCTATAACTATTGTCCATGGTGAGTTGCACAGAAGAAGCATCACCGGTGTTTTCCAACATTGTGTTTCCCCTGATGACGGAAGCGAGATCCTCAATGAGATCCACTCCTGTGACTATGGTCATCATGTCGACTCAAGATCCCTTGTTGCGAGCTTTTCGACATGGTTTTTATTGGCTCACGGCTCATTCAGATGCCGACGATATCGTGTGAATATGTGATGGATATCAGAAGTTTGCACGTTAGGCTCATGTGCCGGCTCGGGAACTTCGGATGATTCCCATCACCTAACCTTTTGCATTATGGGGGCTTGATATGGTTGGTCCGTTCAAACAGCCCAAGGACAAGAAACCTCATCTTCTAGTTGTTGTTGATAAATTCACCAAGAGGGTTGAAGCAGAGCCTATCAGCAATTGCGATGTTGAAACAACAGTCAAATTCTTGAAGAAGTTGATCTTTCGTTTTGGTTATCCACACAGCATCATCACTAATAATGGGACTAACTTGTCAAAGGATCCATAAAGAAGTTTTGTCAGCAAGAGCACATCCGGCTTGACGTGGCCTCTGTGGCACACCCTCAATCAAATGGCCAAACAGAACATGCTAACCAAGAAATTTTATGAGGCATCAAGCCAAGGCTTATGTTCCCTCTTGAGCATACTCTGGGTTGTGGGGTTGAGGAGCTCCCTTCTGTCCTTTGGAGCATACGGACTACCCCCAACAGATCAAAAAGTTATACGCCTTTCTTCATGGTTTAGTGTGCTGAAGCAGTGTTACCAACTGATATTCATCATGATTCTCCCAAAGTGGCGGCTTATGTTGAAGCAGATAACGAGCAAGCTAGATAGGACTCTCTCGATGCTCTAGAGGAGGAACGTGACTTTGCCGCATCAAGATCAGCAATATATCAGCAAGACCTACGTCGCTATCACAGTCGTAGAGTTCGCAACCGTAATTTCCAGGAGGTCGGCTTAGTGCTTCGACTGATTCAAGATCAAACCGGTATGCCTAAGCTTTCACCTCCTTGGGATGGGCCGTTTGTCATCAACAAAAACCTAAACAATGGGTCATATTATCTAATTGACATACGTGAACACAAGAAGTCACGTATATCTGAGGATGAGACCAACAGGCCTTGGATATTGCTCATCTCCATCCTTACTACACTTAGAACCACTGGCTCTAGCTTTTGTACATACCTATGTGTATATTGAAGGAAATATGCCCTAGAGGCAATAATAAAGTTATTATTTATTTCCTTATATCATGATAAATGTTTATTATTCATGCTAGAATTGTATTAACCGGAAACTTGATACATGTGTGAATACATAGACAAACAGAGTGTCACTAGTATGCCTCTACTTAACTAGCTCGTTGATCAAAGATGGTTATGTTTCCTAGCCATTGACATGAGTTGTCATTTGATTAACGAGATCACATCATTACGAGAATGATGTGATTGACTTGACCCATTCCGTTAGCTTAGCACTCGATCGTTTATGTTGCTATTGCTTTCTTCATGACTTATACATGTTCCTATGACTATGAGATTATGCAACTCCCGTTTACCGGAGGAACACTTTGTGTGCTACCAAACGTCACAACGTAACTGGGTGATTATAAAGGTGCTCTACAGGTGTCTCCAAAGGTACTTGTTGGGTTGGCGTATTTCGAGATTAGGATTTGTCACTCCGATTGTCGGAGAGGTATCTCTGGGCCCACTAAGTAATACACATCACTATAAGCCTTGCAAGCATTGTAACTAATGAGTTAGTTGCGGGACGACGTATTACGGAACGAGTAAAGAGACTTGCCGGTAACGAGATTGAACTACGTATTGAGATACCGACGATCGAATCTCGGGCAAGTAACATATCGGTGACAAAGAGAACAACGTATGTTGTTATGCGGTTTGACCGATAAAGATCTTCGTAGAATATGTGCGAGCCAATATGAGCATCCAGGTTCCGCTATTGGTTATTGACCGGAGAGGTGTCTCCGTCATGTCTACATAGTTCTCGAACCCGTAGGGTCCGCACGCTTAACGTTACGATGACAGTTATATTATGAGTTTATACGTATTGATGTACCGAAGGAGTTCGAGGTCCCGGATGAGATCAGGGACTTGACGAGGAGTCTCGAAATGGTCGAGACGTAAAGATCGATATATTGGACGACTATATTCGGACATCGGAAAGGTTCCGAGGGATTCGGGTATTTTTCGGAGTACCGGAGAGTTACGGGAATTCGTATTGGGCCTTAATGGGCCATACGGGAAAGGAGAGAAAGGCCCCAAAGGGTGGCCGCACCCCTCCCCATGGACTAGTCCGAATTGGACTAGGGAGGGGGGCGCCCCCTTCCTTCTTTCTCCTTCTCCCTTCCCTTTTCCTACTCCAACAAGGAAAGGAGGAGTCCTACTCCCGGTGGGAATAGGACTCCCCCCTTGGCGCGCCCTCCTCCTAGGCCGGCCGCCTCCCCCCTTGCTCCTTTATATACGGGGGCAGGGGGGCACCCCATAGACACACAATTGATCATTGATCTCTTAGCCGTGTGCGGTGCCCCCCTCCACCATATTACACCTCTATAATATCGTAGCGGTGCTTAGGCGAAGCCCTGCGTCGGTAGAACATCATCATTGTCACCACGCCGTCGTGCTGACGAAAGTCTCCCTCAACACTCGGCTGGATCGGAGTTCGAGGGACGTCATCGAGCTGAACGTGTGCTGAACTCGGAGGTGCCCTGCGTTCGGTACTTAATCGGTCGGATCGTGAAGACGTACGACTACATCAACCGCGTTGTGTTAACGCTTCCGCTTTCGGTCTACGAGGTTACGTGGACAACACTCTCCCCTCTCGTTGCTATGCATCACCATGATCTTGCGTGTGCGTAGGAAATTTTTTGAAATTACTACGTTCCCCAACAGTGGCATCCGAGCCTGGTTTTATGCGCTGATGTTATATGCACGAGTACAACACAAGTGAGTTGGGGGCGATATAAGTCATACTTCTTACCAGCATGTCATACTTTGGTTCGGCGGTATTGTGAGATGAAGCAGCCCGGACCGACATTACGCGTACGGTTACGCGAGACTGGTTTCACCGTTGCGAGCACTCGTTGCTTAAAGGTGACTGGCGGGTGTCTGTCTCTCTCACTTTAGTTGAACCGAGTGTGGCTACACCCGGTCCTTGCGAAGGTTAAAACAATACCAACTTGACAAACTATCGTTGTGGTTTTGATGCGTAGGTAAGAACGGTTCTTGCTAAGCCCGTAGCAGCCATGTAAAACTTGCAACAACAAAGTAGAGGACGTCTAACTTGTTTTTGCAGGGCATGTTGTGATGTGATATGGTCAAGACATGATGCTATATTTTATTGTATGAGATGATCATGTTTTGTAACCGAGTTATCGGCAACTGGCAGGAGCCATATGGTTGTCGCTTTATTGTATGAAATGCAATCGCCATGTAATTGTTTTACTTTATCACTAAGCGGTAGCGATAGTCGTAAAAGCAATAGTTGGCGAGATGACAACGATGCTACGATGGAGATCAAGGTGTCGCGCCGGTGACGATGGTGATCATGACGGTGCTTCGGAGATGGAGATCACAAGCACAAGATGATGATGGCCATAGCATATCACTTATATTGATTGCATGTGATGTTTATCTTTTATGCATCTTATCTTGCTTTGATTGACGGTAGCATTATAAGATGATCTCTCACTAAAAATTTCAAGATAAAAGTGTTCTCCCTGAGTATGCACCGTTGCGAAAGTTCTTCATGCTGAGACACCACGTGATGATCGGGTGTGATAGGCTCTACGTTCAAATACAACGGGTGCAAAACAGTTGCACACGCAGAATACTCAGGTTAAATTTGACGAGCCTAGCATATGCAGATATGGCCTCGGAACACTGAGACCGAAAGGTCGAGCGTGAATCATATAGTAGATATGATCAACATAGTGATGTTCACCATTGAAAGCTACTCCATTTCACGTGATGATCGGTTATGGTTTAGTTGATATGGATCACGTGATCACTTAGAGGATTAGAGGGATGTCTATCTAAGTGGGAGTTCTTAAGTAATATGATTAACTGAGCTTAAATTTATCATGAACTTAGTCCTGATAGTATTTTGCAAATTATGTTGTAGATCAATAGCTCGCGTTGTTGCTTCCCTGTGTTTATTTTTGATATGTTCCTAGAGAAAAAATTATGTTGAAAGATGTTAGTAGCAAAGATGCGGATTGGATCCGTGATCTGAGGATTATCCTCATGGTGCACAGAAAAATTATGTCCTTGATGCACCGCTAGGTGACAGACCTATTGCAGGAGCAGATGCAGACGTTATGAACGTTTGGCTAGCTCAATATGATGACTACTTGATAGTTTAATGCACCATGCTTAACGGCTTAGAATCGGGACTTCAAAGACGTTTTGAACGTCATGGACCATATGAGATGTTCCAGGAGTTGAAGTTAATATTTCAAGAAAATACCCGAGTTGAGGGATATGAAGTCTCCAACAAGTTCTATGGCTAAAAGATGGAGGAGAATAGCTCAAGCAGTGAGCATGTGCTCAGATTGTCTGGGTACTACAATCGCTTGAATCAAGTGGGAGTTAATCTTCCAGATAAAATAGTGATTGACAGAATTCTCTAGTCACCATCACCAAGTTAGTAGAACTTCGTGATGAACTATAGTATGCAAGGGATGACGAAAGTAATTCCCGAGCTCTTCGTGATGCTGAAATCGACGAAGGTAGAAATCAAGAAAAACATCAAGTGTTGATGGTTGACGAGACCACTAGTTTCAAGAAAAGGGCAAAGGGAAGAAGGGGAACTTCAAGAAGAACGGCAAGCAAGTTGCTGCTCAAGTGAAGAAGCCTAAGTCTGGTCCTAAGCCTGAGACTAAGTGCTTCTACCGCAAAGGGACTGGTCACTGGAAGCGGAACTACCCCAACTAATTTGTGGATAAGAAGGATGGCAAAGTGAACAAAGGTATATTTGATATACATGTTATTGATGTGTACTTTACTAGTGTTTATAGCAACCCCTCGGTATTTGATACTGGTTCAGTTGCTAAGAGTAGTAACTCGAAACGGGAGTTGCATAATAAACACAGACTAGTAAAAGGTGAGGTGACGATGTGTGTTGGAAGTAGTTCCAAGATTGATATGATCATCATTGCACACTCCCTATACTTTCGGGATTAGTGTTGAAACTAAATAAGTGTTATTTGGTGTTTGCGTTGAGCATGAATATGATTTGATCATGTTTGTTGCAATACGATTATTCATTTAAATTAGAGAATAATTGTTGTTCTGTTTACATGAATAAAACCTTCTATGGTCATACACCCAATAAAATAGTTTGTTGGATCTCGATCGTAGTGATACACATATTCATAATAATGAAGCCAAAAGATGCAAAGTTAATAATGATAGTGCAACTTATTTGTGGCACTGCCGCTTAGGTCATATTGGTGTAAAGCGCATGAAGAAACTCCATACTGATGGGATTTTTGAATCACTTGATTATGAATCACTTGATGCTTGCGAACCGTGCCTCATGGCCAAGATGACTAAAACGCCGTTCTCCGGAACTATGGAGAGAGCAACAGATTTGTTGGAAATCATACATACAGATGTATGTGGTCCGATGAATATTGAGACTCGTAGCAGGTATCATTATTTTCTGACCTTCACAGATGATTTGAGCAGATATGGGTATATCTACTTAATGAAACAGAAGTCTGAAACATTTGAAAAGTTCATATAATTTCAGAGTGAAGCGGAAAATCATCGTAACAAGAAAATAAAGTTTATACGATCTGATCATGGAGAAGAGTATTTGAGTTACGAGTTTGGCCTTCAGTTAAAACAATGTGAAATAGTTTCACTACTCACGCCACCTGGAACACCACGGCATAATGGTGTGTCCGAACGTCATAACCGTACTTTATTGGATATAGTGCAATCTATGATGTTTCTTACCGATTTACCACTATAGTTTTGGGGTTATGCATTAGAGACAGCTGCATTCACGTAAAAAAAGGGGCACCATCTAAATCCGTTTGAGACGACACCATATGAACTGTGGTTTGGCAAGAAACCAAAGTTGTCGTTTCTTAAAGTTTGGGGTTGCGATGCTTATGTGAAAAGTTTCATCCTGATAAGCTCAAACCCAAATCGGAAAAGTGCGTCTTCATAGGATACCCAAAAGTTACTATTGGGTACACCTTCTATCACAGATCCGAGGGTAGTATATTCGTTGCTAAGAATGGATCCTTTCTAGAGAAGGAGTTTCTCTCGAAAGAAGTGAGTGGGAGTAAAGTAGAACTTGATGAGGTAACTGTACCTTCTCCCAAATTGGAAAGTAGTTCATCACTGAAATCAGTTCTAGTGATGCTTACTCCAATTAGTGAGGAAGTTAATGATGATGATCATGAAGCTTCAGATCAAGTTACTACCGAACCTCGTAGGTCAACCAGAGTGAGATCCGCACCAGAGTGGTACGGTAATCCTGTTTTGGAGGTCATGTTACTTGACCATGACGAACCTACGAACTATGAATAAGCGATGGTGAGCCCAGATTCCGCAAAATGGCTTGAGGCCATGAAATCTAAGATGAGATCCATGTATGAGAACAAAGTATGGACTTTGATTGACTTGCCCAATGATTGGCGAGCCATTGAGATTAAAAATGGATCTTCAAGAGGAAGACGGACGCTGATAGTAGTGTTACTATCTACAAAGCTAGAATTGTCGCAAAAGGTTTTTCGACAAGTTTAAGGTGTTGACTACGATGAGAGTTTCTCACTCGTATCTATGCTTAAGTCTGCCCGAATCATGTTAGCAATTGCCGCATTTTATGAAATCTGGCAAATGGATAAACAAAACTGCATTCCTTAATGGATTTATTAAAGAAGAGTTGTATATGATGCAACCAGAATGTTTTGTCAATCCTAAAGGTGCTAACAAAATATGCAAGCTCCAGCGATCCATTTATGGACTGGTGCAAGCCTCTCGGAGTTGGAATATACGCTTTGATAAGTTCAAGCATATAGTTTTATACAGACTTGCGGTGAAGCCTGTATTTATAAGAAAGGGAGTGGGAGCACTACAACATTTCTGATAAGTATATGTGAATGACATATTGTTGATCGGAAATAATGTAGAATTATTCTACAAAGCATAAAGGAGTGTTTGAAAGGAGTTTTTCAAAGAAAGACCTCGGTGAAGCTGCTTACATATTGAGCATCAAGATCTATAGAGATAGATCAAGACGCTTGATAATTTTTTTCAATGAGTACATACCTTAACAAGATTTTGAAGTGGTTCAAAATGGAACAGTCAAAGAAAGAGTTCTTGCCTGTGTTACAAGGTGTGAAATTGAGTAAGACTCAAAGCCCGACCACGGCAGAAGATAGAAAGAGAATGAAAGTCATTCCCTATGCCTTGGCCATAGGTTCTATAAAGTATGCCATGCTGTGTACCAGATCTATTGTATACCCTACACTGATTTTGGCAAGGGAGTACAATAGTGATCTAGGAGTAGATCACTGGACAGCGGTCAAAATTATCCTTAGTGGAATAAGGATATGTTTCTCGATTATGGAAGTGACAAAAGGTTCGTCGTAAAGGGTTACGTCGATGCAAGTTTTGACACTAATCTAGATGACTCTAAGTCTCGGTCTAGATACATATTGAAAGTGGGAGCAATTAGCTAGAGTAGCTCCGTGCAGAGCATTGTAGACATAGAAATTTGCAAAATACTTACGGATCTGAATGTGACAGACCCGTTGACTAAAATTATCTCACAATCGAAACATGATCACACCTTAGTACTCTTTGGGTGTTAATCACATAGCGATGTGAACTAGATTATTGACTCTAGTAAACCCTTTAGGTGTTGGTCACATGACAAAGTGAACTATGGGTGTTAATCACATGGTGATGTGAACTATTGATGTCAAATCACATGTCGATGTGAACTAGATTATTGACTCTAGTGCAACTGGGAGACTGAAGGAAATATGCCCTAGAGGCAATAATAAAGTTATTATTTATTTCCTTATATCATGATAAATGTTTATTATTCATGCTAGAATTGTATTAACCGGAAACTTGATACATGTCTGAATACATAGACAAACAGAGTGTCACTAGTATGCCTCTACTTGACTAGCCATTGACATGAGTTGTCATTTGATTAACGAGATCACATCATTAGGAGAATGATGTGATTGACTTGACCCATTCCGTTAGCTTAGCACTCGATCGTTTAGTATGTTGCTATTGCTTTCTTCATGGCTTATACATGTTCCTATGACTATGAGATTATGCAGCTCCCGTTTACCGGAGGAACACTTTGTGTGCTACCAAACGTCACAACGTAACTGGGTGATTATAAAGGTGCTCTACAGGTGTCTCCAAAGGTACTTGTTGGGTTGGCGTATTTCGAGATTAGGATTTGTCACTCCGATTGTCGGAGAGGTATCTCTGGGCCCACTCAGTAATACACATGACTATAAGCCTTGCAAGCATTGTAACTAATGAGTTAGTTGCGGGATGATGTATTACGGAACGAGTAAAGAGACTTGCCGGTAACGAGATTGAACTAGGTATTGAGATACCGACGATCGAAACTCGGGCAAGTAACATACCGGTGACAAAGGGAACAACGTATGTTTTTATGCGGTTTGACCGATAAAGATCTTCATAGAATATGTGGGAGCCAATATGAGCATCCAGGTTCCGCTATTGGTTATTGACCGGAGAGGTGTCTCGGTCATGTCTACATAGTTCTCGAACCCGTAGGTTCCGCACGCTTAACATTACGATGATAGTTATATTATGAGTTTATATGTTTTGATGTACCGAAGGAGTTCGGAGTCCCGGATGAGATCAGGGACTTGACGAGGAGTCTCGAAATGGTCGAGATCTAAAGATCGATATATTGGACGACTATATTCGGACATCGGAAAGGTTCTGAGTGATTCGGGTATTTTTCGGAGTACCGGAGAGTCACGGGAATTCGTATTGGGCCTTAATGGGCCATACGGGAAAGGAGAGAAAGGCCCCAAAGGGTGCCCGCACCCCTCCCCATGGACTAGTCCGAATTGGACTAGGGAGGGGGGCGCCCCCTTCCTTCTTTCTCCTTCTCCCTTCCCTTTTCCTACTCCAACAAGGAAAGGAGGAGTCCTACTAGTAGGACTCCCCCTTGGCGCGCCCTCCTCCTAGGCCGGCCGCCTCCCCCCTTGCTCCTTTATATACGGGGGCAGGGGCACCCCATAGACACACAATTGATCATTGATCTCTTAGCCGTGTGCGTTGCCCCCTCCATCATATTACACCTCGATAATATCGTAGCGGTGCTTAGGCGAAGCCCTGCGTCGGTAGAACATCATCATTGTCATCACGTCGTCGTGCTGACGAAACTCTCCCTCAACACTCGGCTGGATCGGAGTTCGAGGGACGTCATCGAGCTGAACGTGTGCTGAACTCGGAGGTCCCGTGCGTTCGGTACTTGATCGGTCGGATCGCGAAGACGTACGACTACATCAACCGCGTTGTGTTAACGCTTCCGCTTTCGGTCTACGAGGGTACGTGGACAACACTCTCCCCTCTTGTTGCTATGCATCACCATGATCTTGTGTGTGCGTAGGATTTTTTTTTGAAATTACTACGTTCCCCAACATATATATATCTTTTATGATCAATGTTAATAAAGCCGACATTCCCGTTGTCATTTCGTCCCATATATTGTGCATGAGTCTTTATTTATTGATCATAGGTCACATGGGGGCTTCCAAATCATCGAGTTTAGCTATTAACATCCCTCTTGACCTAACATATTCCATTATATATCATGGTCAAACCTGCCTGTTTTCTTGATGCTCATTCGCCAAGATGACCTTGCGTACTCTTGACAATCAACCTATTATGACCCTGGACTTGTCAAGGTTAAAACACCGACTTATGTCATGTGAGAGCCGGCCTACAGAAAGGTAGGATAAACCATAGGCTATTAAGCCAGCTTCATTGAAGTAAGACTCGATCCTTGAAAGCCAGTCTTTTTGTCGTGCCTCGAATGCTGACCTAACATTTATATCTATCTGTGTTTATTCAAACCTTTTTGTTCTACATGACCATCTTCATTGATCATGATTGATATTGGCCATGAGCCACCGGGTCATTGACACACCGGCTTATTTCTGACCAAGGAAATGCGAATATCGACCATGAGTCGTCAGGTCATTAACATTCGGGTTATTCTGATCATAACTCATGATTCAGCTGATAGACAAGGATAAGTTATTGGTGACTCATACAAATATGACTCGCCAGATCATTACTTAAAGAAAAAGATTCTTCAAAGGATACTGGGTGGGTCAAAATGACACCACACAAGATTAAGTTCTTCCACAAAATAAGCTTCAAGTATCAAAGTGCGCGATGGCACCACAAATGACCACAAGTGTTTTCATCTACCATATTACATGGCCACAGCTGGGCTTATCAACAATTTTTTTCTAGAATAATCTATTCCTGCAAGCCGAACTTTGTGCCTTCCGGGTCATTGCTTTCCAGGTTGACACCTTGGCGATCTCCAGCATTTGAAACCCCCGGGTCATCCTGCGGCTTTTCTTCCTGCTCGTGCTGCTGGTCGTTCGAATACCAGTCAATCCTAGTTAAAGCCTCGAAAACGGCATCATCTTGCATGATAATTGATGGGTCAACATCAAAAGCAAAGTAGTTCTTACCTCATGCTGGTGTCAGGTCAAAAGTCTCAAAAGTTGGCCGGTTGACACGTTTATTCTCCTTGTCATACGCCGGCTGATACATGTTCAAATCAAGATCTTGAACCAATTGACTCGCCAAGACGCGAGTTTCCTTCACACAACGGGCATAATCTGCTGCAATAACTTGGCTACCATCAACATTAAACTCTATAAAACCTCCAGACATCTCTGATGGATCCATCTCCGACAGATAATCCTTGTCACGGCTAAGAGACATTATTGCGCCGGCTCGGGCGACTGATTTTTTCCACTCCTCAAGTTGCTTGGGGATGGTGGGGAGTTGTTTCAGTACATCCCTTATGAATTGTGGTGGCTCTTTCCCACCCATCACAGCCTTGATGGTAAACAAGCTTCCTGCATACAGTTGCTCAAGGAAGGTGTATACGGCTTTTAACTTCACCAGGGGTGCCTGATAGAGATTCCGACTTCTTGTACCTGCTTGAGAATTGTTTTGGCGCGTTATCATCAACTAGTTACCAAACAAGCTTAGCAAATATAGTTGTTGTCATTTGAGTAATATGACGCTTCAATAAGTTGAGCTCTTCAGTAACCGTCTTGAGCGTCCCTCTTCTTCTTCTTCAGCACGTTTCAGCAATGCTGCATTTTCCTCCTCATGAGAGGTCTTCTAGGAGCTCAAGTTTTTAGAGGCAATGAGCACTAATTGTTGCAATGAAGAAGCTGATGACTCGGCCTTCTCACGCAGTCTTTTCTCTGTTTTGAGTCGCTCTTGTAAGCCGACCGCCTTTGATTCAGCAAAGTTGAGCATATCATGTTAGAAACAGCAACACCACTACATATGTTATGGAATCCCAAGTCGGCAAACTTGCATGACCCGCCACTTGAATGCTACAAGAGGCAAAAAATTCTTCTATAATTAAAGTCCCAAGCGGCTACAAGCAACCTACATGGCACTTGGGGGCTAACGCAAGTCTTTTTTTACAAAGGACACAAGAGTAAAGACCCTACTAATTTTATTAAAATAAGTCGGCCCTTGGAGGCTACACGGTGTTCAAATTTCTTACCTGAGATCACTATAATACCCGACCCTCTCAAAGTGATGAGCCTACCATTGGGGGCTACATGTCATTTCGTTTATATAGAGGATATATTTTCAAAGAACTAGCTTGTTATTTTTATAACAACCCGGCCCTTGGGGGCAACAGATCAAATCACCAAATCCTACTTAAAGTCTTACGCATACTTCTGCTTTCCTATGTCTAAGACTTGGGGGCTATGTAAGTATATACAGTATTTAAAGGAGGGGGATTTTCATACCTCATATTTCCTTCTCAGCATGTTAACCATGTTCGCTTCCATATCCCAGCTTGAAGATAGCCGGGTCAAATCACCTTGAGGAAGCTCGTGTGCGCTAAGATCTTCAAAGTTAGGCAGTTCTAGCTCTGCCTTCCCTTTTCCAGATGCGGCCAACTGATCTTTAGTCACAAGTTTGGCTAGCACATTTGAGGCTTTTGGAGCTTTAAAGGCATCTCTAGTGATGTTGACCTCATCATCGACCACTGAGGACGATGGAATGACGTCTTCATTCAGTCGCCTTCACTACACTGGAGGCACGAGCAGGGCTTGGCGGATCTATATTTTCGACCACATCATCTTGGCCGACTTGGCTGTCCATCTGATTTGTTTCCATTGTTGTTGTGTTTCCATTATTTGCCAGCTCATTCTGCTGAGGTGGCTCAATCCTTTGATCAAGGTTGGCTTCACTGATATTGATATCCTGTACCTCTGGGTCACCAAGAGTGGGTTTTCGGACTCACGATTTTCTGGAGCCAAAGTTGACTCGCCAGTTTTCCTCTGCTTGGCCTTGGCCCTATGGATATATGAACACATTCAAATAAACAAAGCAATGATTATGATGAAGTGTTACTTATTAGAAATACTTACCCTTGTTTAATGATTAAGGGTGGCCGCTGAGTAGCGGATGAATCCCCAGATGACGGTGGTGACTCTTGATAATTTGAATCAGAGGGGTTAAGTGGTTGCCTAATAAGGTCGACTCGTCGAAGAGATGGGGTTGGACTTTGAGGCACCTCTGCTAGTGGCAAAGGCGTCTCGTCTTTCAATGAAAAGGTGATTATCATTTCAGAGGAGTAGACTTTGATGATCCGACTACGAACGTGCGAGGACGTCGCGCCTTAGCAATTGCTAAACCAACTCTGAGAGGTTATTGACCACGCCGGAGCACGATCAACCTGACCACGAAGGTCTATTTCCTGCAAGCAACGAAGAACAAGCAAGAAACTAATATTGCAATCTGGATATTGCGAATATAATATGTAAACTTTATTGATCAAGGTGGGGTTCTATGATGCCTTGGTCTGGTCGTTGAACGCAAACAAAGTACGCGAAGTTGCAGGTATGGAAAACTTTTAATCTAAACAAAACCCAAAGTCTAAACGACGCCCTAAGGGTTGTATATATGGAGGAATAGGGGGGAATTTCATGAACCCTTGGAGGAGGGGTCCGAAACCAACCCTAGTTCTGTTTCCCCACACATACGGACTCTAAAAACAACCTAGGAAATTGTATTTCAAAATTATAGGCGCCTGCCCAAAAATAAGGTGGCGCAACACCTAAAATAAGCTATGGACGAAATTTATGAAGGAGCATCTAACATATTTCGTTCATGTCCTTGTATGTCATCACGAAGGCTTCAAAGTACTGAAATATTCATTAGAAACGCCGTTCTGGTTCCCTTCGCGCGCGCATTCATATCCATGCTTGATCT